>NC_136707.1:12126959-12129459 GCF_947650265.1 Symphodus melops | reverse complement strand
TTTCATCATCATCATCTTCATTACCTGTTTCTTCAACATCATAATCACCATCATCATCATCATCATCACCTGTTTCATCATCATCATCATCATCATCTGTTTCATCATCATCATCATCATCAGAATCACCATCATCATCATCATCATCATCATCATCATCATCATCATCACCTGTTTCATCAACATCATCACCTGTTTCATCATCATCATCATCCTCCTCCTCCTCCTCCTCCTCCTCCTCCTCCTCATCATCATCATCGTCATCACCTGTTTCATCATCATCACCTGATTCTTCTTCATCATCATTGATTCTTCATCATCATCATCCCTTGTTTCATCATCATCATCATCATCATCATCATCATCATCGTCATCATCACAATCACCATCATCATCATCATCATCACCTGTTTCATCATCATCACCTGATTCTTCTTCATCATCATTGATTCTTCTTCATCATCATCATCACCTGTTTCATCATCATCACCTGATTCTTCTTCATCATCATCATCATAATCACCACCAACATCATCATCATCATCAATATCATCATCATCATCACCTGTTTCATCATCATCATCATCAAAATCATCATCATCACCTGTTTCATCATCATCACCTGATTCTTCTTCATCATCATCATCATAATCACCACCATCATCATCACCACCATCATCATCATCATCATCATCATCATCAATATCATCATGATCATCATCATCACCTGTTTCATCATCATCACCTGTTTCTTCATCAACATCATGATCATCATCATCATCATCATCACCATCATCATCATCATCATAATCATCATTATCATCATAATCACCACCACCATCATCATCATCATCATCATCATCAATATCATCATCATCACCTGTTTCTTTATCAACATCATCATCATCATCATCATCATCACCATCATCATCATCATCATGATCATCATCATCATCATAATCACCATCATCATCATCATTATCAATATCATCATCATCATCACCTGTGTCATCATCATCACCTGATTCTTCTTCATCATCACCTGATTCTTCTTCATCATCACCATCACCTGTTTCATCATCATCACCTGTTTCTTCATCATCATCATCCTCATCCTCATCCTCCTCCTCCTCCTCCTCCTCCTCCTCATCATCATCATCATAATCATTATAATCACCATCATCATCATCATCATCATCATCATCATCATCATCATACTTATCCTCCTCCTCCTCCTCCTCCCCCTCCTCCTCCTCCTCCTCCTCATCATCATCATCATCATCACCATCACCATCATCATCATGATCAATATCATCATCATCATCATCATTACCTGTTTCATCATCATCATCTTCATCACCTGTTTCATCATCATCATCATCATCATCATCATAATCACCACCACCATCATCATCATCATCATCAATATCATCATCATCATCATCATCATCACCTGTTTCATCATCATCATCATCATCATCATCATAATCACCACCACCATCATCATCATCATCATCAATATCATCATCATCATCATCATCATCACCTGTTTCATCATCATCACCTGTTTCTTCATCATCATCATCGTCATCATCATCATAATCACCATCATCATCATCATCATCACCTGTGTTGGGAATTTTCAGGAGCGAATACCTGACCAACTGCTATGTTGGGTTTTATGAAGTAAAATTTGATTGTCAAAATAAATTAATAATTAAGTTTATTTAATTATTAATCTAAATCAATAATTGTTATTAAACTGTGTTTAATAAACCTCGGGGCACCACCCTGTAAACAGGGAACAACCAAAATATTACCAATATCAGTCTCAAATTATTTAATTAAATACCAATATCATTAATAATTAATAATCTGTATTTAATTGAAGGTGTGAAATCCGAACACAAAGCCCTTTCACCCAGCCTAAGTCACAAAGCAAATTCACAGTGATCACAAACAACGACTTTGTAAAATAAAATAGAATTTATTTAACAAAGCAACATCAAGTTAATCAATGAAACTCAATCAAACAAACAACCATCATAAGCCAAACTACAAGTAACAAACAGAACAAACAAGCGTGGCACATGTGTGTATGTGTGTGTGTGTGTGTGTGTGTGTGAACGTGAGAGGGGGAGGGACAGACAGAGACAGACAGCGATCAAAAATGGCGGCGACCACGCGTGGTCACGTGATGGCGGACACAGAACGTGATCTACGTTTCAGCAGCGTCTGGAAAGCCACAGATCTCTATGTGTGTGCGTTTACCGAAAGGTGCGTGTGTGTGTAAAGCGAGAGAGCGGGAGAGATACAACGCCCCTCGACAGCTCAATCTCGGACTGGAGCTCACCACAACTCAGAGCATAGTAACTTTCACTTATCAGAAGCCAGCGGCTGGATTTGTATCAGACAGCGTTCACACTAGTCTTTCTGATAATGAGTCTATTGCCCGGTTATGACGCGGGAGCTCACAGATAAACACAGGGGGCACAGCGAC
>NC_136707.1:11831959-12084459 GCF_947650265.1 Symphodus melops | reverse complement strand
TGGCCAGGGGGACAAAGGAGTTCTTGAGTCTGTCCGTGGAGCACGACTGTGACAGCAGTCTGTCACTGAACATGCTCCTCTGGCCGGTGAAGGTGCTGTGCAGAGGGTGTTGTGTGTTGTCCATGATGGAGAGCATTTTGTCCAGAGACCTCCTCTCTGCCATCTGTCACCAGTGAGTCCAGCTCTGTGCCCACCACAGAGCCGGCCCTCCTCACCAGTCTGTCCAGGCGTGCTGCGTCCTTCTTCTTGCAGCTTCCTCCCCAGCACACCACTGCGTAGAAGAGGACGCTGGACACCACAGACTGGTAGAACATCTGCAGCAGCTTTTTGCAGATGTTTCTTTCTTTCCTTACTTCCTTCCTTACTTCCTTCTTTCCTTCATTACTTCCTTCCTCCCTTCCTTACTTCCTTCTTTCCTTCCTTCCTTCCTCCCTTCCTTACTTCCTTTCTTCCTTACTTCCTGCCTTCCTTCTTTCTTTCTACTTACTTACTTATTTACTATATTCTCTTTCTTTTTTTTCTTTCTTTTTTTTCTCTCTCTTTTTTTCTTTCTTACTTACTTACTTACTCTCTCTTTTTTTATGTCAGAAAACCTCTTGAATTACCGAAATGTGATCAACTGCATGAGTTAACATCAACTGTCATACAATTCATCTTTCTGTGGTGTTTTGACACTGGAATTGTTGTATAAGGTTGACCACAAAATAATTTCAACTTTATTGTAATGATGTTGATATTGTAATGTTGTGTTGTTCCAGTTTTCTCATGAGGGTGTACTTTTTTTTTTTTTTACCACTTTTGAACATAAAAAAAATTCAACTTCTTTTACCTTACGAAAAAAAAAATTGACATTTTTTTGTCACGTTTTTTTTTCAGTTTTCTCGTTTTTGTCTTTAAAAATGTAATTTATTTCTTTCATTAAAATTTTGGACAGTATTTTCATCAAAAAATATTGTCTGGTCATCGTTTTATTCATGAGAATTTTGGACATTTTTTTCATGAAAAAGACGTCCGCAGTCATCTTTTTTTTCATGAAAAATGTCAACATGTCTGCAGTCATCTTTTTTTTTATCCCATTAACATTTTAGATTTTTTTTGATGAACATTTTGTAAAGGTCTGTTTGTTATTCAATCTTTATCAATCAATCAATCTTTATTTATATAGCGTCAATTCATAACAGGTGTTATCTCGAGACACTTTACAAAAGCAGGTAAAGGACCTTACTGTTTGTCTGTTAACATTAAGAAAAAGAGCAGGTAACAAGACCATGCTCATTGTTATGTTTACAAAAAGCAGGTAAAGGACCTTACTTATGGCTATATTACAAGAGCCCAGCTTAATCCGTCATAGCGTGGCAAGAAAAAAACTTCCTTTTAACAGGCAGAAATCTTCAGCAGACCCGGGCTCATGACGGAACAGCCATCTGCTAAACTGTGCTGGGCTTGAAATGGGATGGGGGAGATGGGACAAGATGCAGAAAGAAGAATAGGATGGGATAGGTTGGGGGGGGGGTCTGGGCAGGCCATCCTCGTGGGGGGGGGTGTTGTTTGGGCAGGCCATCCTCACCAACAGTCCCAAGGAACCTAAGAGAGCTCAAAAGGAGAGGTTTGAACATAAAGATAGTGACAAGCAGTAATAAGATATGAAAGCTGGGAGAGAAAGAGGGAGAGAGAGATAAGAGATCCTGGTGCCAGTTCCCCCGGTAATCTAGGCCTATAGCAGCATAACTATGAGCTGGTCCTAAGCCAGCCCTAACTATAAGACTTATCAAAAAGAAAAGTTTTAAGTCTATTCTTAAAAGTACCTAATGTGTCTGCCTCCCGGACCCTGACTGGTAGACGATTCCAAAGGAGCGGTGCCTGATAACTAAAGGCTCTACCTCCCATAGTACTTTTAGAGACTATAGGCACTCTGGGAACGTAATGTTCTTGTCGGATACTACGGTACAATTAACTCTTTAAGATACAATGGTGCCTGACCGTTTAGAGCTTTGTAGGTGAGCAGAAGGATTTTAAATTCTATTCTAGATTTTATCGGGAGCCAATGGAGAGAAGCCAGTACAGGAGTAATGTGGTCCCTTTTCCTAGTTCTAGTCAGAACACGAGCTGCAGTGTTTTGGACGAGTTGAAGGGTCTTTAGAGATTTACCATAGCACCCTGCTAAAATAGAATTACAATAATCCAACCTGGAGGTAATAAATGCATGAACTAATTTTTCAGCATCATTTTGTGACAGGATCTGTCTGATCTTAGAGATATTACGAAGGTGAAAATAAGCTGTCCTTGAAATTTGTTTAATGTAGGAATCAAAGGACATATCCTGATCAAATAGGACTCCTAGGTTCCTAACAGTGGTACTAGAGGCTACACTAATACTACTAAGGGCCGTCATATCGGCAGAGAAAGTCTCTCTAAGGTTCTTAGGTCCAATCACTATAACTTAACTATAACAGTTTTGTCTGAGTTAAGCAGTAAGAAGTTTCTGGTCATCCAGGACCTAATGTCCTTGAGGCAGGCTTCTAGTTTATGAAGCTGGTTGGTGTCATCTGGCTTCATTGCTATGTAGAGCTGAGTATCGTCTGCATAGCAATGAAAGTTCATGGAGTGTTTCCTCATAATACTACCTAGAGGAAGCATATACACTCAACAAAAATATAAACGCAACACTTTTGTTTTTGCTCCCATTTGTCATGAGATGGACTCAAAGATCTAAAATTCATTCCAGATACACAATATTACCATTTCTCTCAAACATTGTTCACAAATCTGTCTAAATGTGTGATAGTGAGCACTTTTGCTTTGCTGAGATAATCCATCCCACCTCACAGGTGTGCCACATCAAGATGCTCATCAGACACCATGATTAGTGCACAGGTGTACCTTATACTGCCCACAATAAAAGGCCACTCTGAAATGTGCAGTTTTGTCTCACAGCAAAATGCCACAGATGGCGCAAGCATTGAGGGAGCGTGCAATTGGCATGCTGACAGCAGGAATGTCAACCAGATCTGTTGCTCGGGCATTGAATGTTCATTTCTCCACCATAAGCCGTCTCCAAAGGCGTTTCAGAGAATATGGCAGTACATCCAACCGGCCTCACAACCGCAGACCACGTGTAACCACACCAGCCCAGGACCTCCACATCCAGCAGGTTCACCTCCAAGATCGTCTGAGACCAGCTACTCAGACAGCTGCTGAAACAATTGGTTTGCATAACCAAAGAATTTCTGCACAAACTGTCAGAAACCGTCTCAGGGAAGCTCAACTGCATGCTCGTCGTCCTCATCGGGGTCTTAACCTGACTCCAGATCGTCGCCGTAACAGACTTGAGTGGGCAAATGCTCACATTCGATGGCGTCTGGCACGTTGGAGAGGTGTTCTCTTCACGGATGAATCTCGGTTTACATTGTTCAGGGCAGATGGCAGACAGCGTGTGTGGCGTCGTGTGGGTGAGCGCTTTGCTGATGTCAATGTTGTGGATCGAGTGGCCCATGGTGGTGGTGGGGTTATGGTATGGGCAGGCATCTGTTATGGACGAAGAACACAGGTGCATTTTATTGATGGCATTTTGAATGCACAGAGATACCGTGATGAGATCCTGAGGCCCATTGTTGTGCCATACATCCATGAACATCACCTCATGTTTCAGCAAGATAATGCACGGCCCCATGTTGCAAGGATCTGTACACAATTCTTGGAAGCTGAAAATGTCCCAGTTCTTGCATGGCCAGCATACTCACCGGACATGTCACCCATTGAGCATGTTTGGGATGTGCTTGACCGGCGTATACGACAGCGCGTACCAGTTCCCACTAATATCCAGCAACTTCGCACAGCCATTGAAGAGGAGTGGACCAACATTCCACAGGCCACAATTGACAATCTGATAAACTCTATGCGAAGAAGATGTGTTGCACTGCATGAGGCAAATGGTGGTCACACCAGATACTGACTGGTTCTGAGTCCCCAGACCCTCAATAAAGCAAAAACTGCACATTTCAGGGTGGCCTTTTATTGTGGACAGTCTAAGGTACACCTATGCACTAATCATGGTGTCTGATGAGCATCTTGATGTGGCACACCTGTGAGGTGGGATGGATTATCTCAGCAAAGCAAAAGTGCTCACTATCACACATTTAGACAGATTTGTGAACAATGTTTGAGAGAAATGGTAATATTGTGTATCTGGAATGAATTTTAGATCTTTGAGTCCATCTCATGACAAATGGGAGCAAAAACAAAAGTGTTGCGTTTATATTTTTGTTGAGTGTATAATGTAAATAGAATCGGACCAAGCACTGATCCTTGAGGCACTCCATGGCTAACTTTGGTGTGCATAGAGGACTCATCATGAACATGCACAAACTGAGATCTGTCTGATAAATAGGATCTAAACCAACTTAAAGCAGTCCCTGTAACTCCAAGCAATTGTTCTAGTCTCTGTAACAGAATCTAATGGTCAATTGTATCAAAAGCAGCACTAAGATCTAACAGGACAAGCACAGATAGAAGTCCCCTGTCTGAGGCTAACAGAAGATCATTTGTTACTCTAACTAGTGCAGTCTCAGTGCTATGGTAAACTCTAAATCCTGACTGGAACTCCTCAAACAAGCTGTTGTTGTGGAGAAAATCACACAACTGATTAGCTACCACTTTCTCTAAGATCTTGGAGATAAAAGGAAGGTTAGATATAGGTCTATAGTTAGCTAGAGTTCCTGAATCAAGAGTAGGCTTTTTAAGGAGCGGTTTAATTACAGCTACTTTAAATGACTGGCTACATAACCTGCTGCTAAAGATACATTGATCATATCTAGTATGGAGCTGCTAACTAAGGGAAAGACTTCCTTAAACAACTTGGTTGGGATTGGATCTAAAAGACAAGTTGACGGTTTAGACGCAGAAATAATCGAATTTAGTTCTGCGAGGTTAATTGGAAAAAAACAGTTGAGGTTAATATCAGAATTTGGAACTGTTTCTGCCGAATCGAAAATATAGGAGGAATCTGCACTAAGTAAAGGTAGTGAGTTGCTAATTTTGTCTCTAATGTTTAGAATTTTATCATTAAAAAAGCTCATAAAATCATTACTGCTAAGGGCTAAAGGAATAGATGGCTCAAATGAACTATGACTCTCTGTCAGCCTGGCTACAGTGCTGAAGAGGTATCTAGGGTTGTTTTTATTTTCTTCGATAAGGGACGAGTAATAGGCAGTGCGGGACTGCCATAGAGCTTTCATATATCTATTATGACTATCTTGCCAAATTAAACGAGATTCTATCGTTTTGGTGGAGCGCCAAATTCTTTCACATTTACGTGACGTTAGTTTTAGAGTACGGGTTTCTAAATTGTACCATGGAGCTGATCTTTGTCGTTTGATTGGCTTCTGTTTTAGGGGGGCGATTGAATCCAGAGGAACTCTAAGTGAATCCACCGCACTATCAACAAACTGATCTAGCTGAGAGGGAATAAAGTGATTATAGGAGTTTTCAACTAGGTTAGGGGATGGAACAGAAACAAAGGCAGCTGAAATAGCTTCCTTAAATTTAGCTACAGCATTATCATTTAAATTTCTAGAGAGCACTTTTTTATTAAGAGGAGTTAAGGTTGGTAAAAAGAAATCAAAAGTTATTAGGAAACCATCAGAGAATTTTCCAGGAAAACCGACAAACTATTATTGTTTTCACGAACATTTTAAATTAACATATTACAGTTTTTTTCGTAATTTTTTGACATGTACGCGTTTGTTTATTTCATTAACATTTTTGAAAGAAATTTCAGACAGTTTTTTCAAGTCTTTTTTTAATGAAAATTTTTGACACATTTTTCTCATGAAAAATTGCTTTGTGGAAACGGGGCTTTTGAGTGACAAAATATAGTCAGAAAAGTTTACATGAAACTTTATATTACAAAAAGATGTTTTCCGTCACTTCTAATCTCTGCTTCATGAGCTACACCTAATTTGACCAGTATAGCTGCTAAAACCGCATTCTGGCTCAGGAAATGTTGATATTGATGTTCTTTTATGTAGTTGTGCACATTTTGTTCTAATACAGTTAGTCTGACTTGACAACACTTTGAGCGACAAAATGTAGTCAGAACAGATTAATTTTGACTTTAATCACAAAACAATGTTTTCTGTCACTTTCTATCTCTGCTACATACCTTGATTTTTTACCAGTATAGCTTCTTAAAGTGTTTTCTGGATCAGGAAATGTTGATTCTTTTGCGCACATTTTTTACTAATACTGTTTGTCTCACTTAAACAACACTTTGAGTAACATTTAATCAGAACAGATTGTCAAAGTGTCTCAATGCAATTTGAGCAGAATTAACCTTTAGTTATTTCAAACACTGTACAGTGAAATCTGCTACAAATCATATGGGTAACAGTCAGGGCCATGCGGAACAAGAATCCATTGACAGATCTTTGTCACCTGTCACAGACTTTTCAAAACAAAATATTAAATATGACACATATCAAACCTCTCAATGCACTTTCAGCAGAATTAATCTTTATTTAAAAAACATTACAGTAAAAGCTGTTGTACATTCCCAGGGTAATAGCCAGGTCCATGGGGAACAAGAATCCATTGGAAGATCTTTGTCATGTCATAGATTTTTCAAAATAAAATATGACTATAGTGCGTAAATGATTGTGTGGACATTTAATCCACCTTTCAATCTTATGCTCCCTCCTCCCCCCACTCGTGAATAAGACCCCGAGATACTTAAACTTCTCCACCTGGGACTAGGACCTCACCGATCTGGAGAAGGCAAGCCATTCGAGAGCCATGGCCTCAGATTTAAAATAAATATTTAATTTATTAAATTGGTCAACTTGCTGAAATAAATTACAAAAAGAGTATCATTCTTATTAAATGGACAACACTGTGGAAAGAGGTCATGGACGACGTCTCGAAAAGGAAGAATCAAAAAGATCTGCAGCATGATTGAAGGTGAAATAGTGGCTTGCCGACTATGGAATAATGGGGGCAGCGCTGCCCGAGAGTTTTGGAGATTGAGCCACCTCCATAACTCCACTACTGGATTACTAGTCAAATTGTAAATTGTTGTCCTATAACAGCGAGTATCATACATCATGCATGAGCATACAGGTGGGTACCATGTATGTATGCGCATATAGGTAGGTTCCTTGTATGTATTGCCATATTGGACTGAACATTTGATGAGAATAATAAAATGCCATTTTATATTTATCATGTAAAGTGATGTGAAGTGAGCAGGACATTTGACAGTAAAAATAACCGGGCGTGACATTTTGGCAAACAGACACTAATGGTGGCACTGTTGGTATCATATCCAAAACATATAATTAATTAATGAATTCAGTATATAGCTGGTCAATTAAATAATCGACATGGCACTTGGGGACAGCTTTAAAAGAAACACACTTAATAAATTTAAAAGTAAAATAATTTTATTTTTAGAACGGTAATTAAGAGTAAAATGGTATCCCAAAAGTTAAAATTGAAATCATTTAAATCAACTTTTCAGGTTCAAACAAGCAACTTTCAATTTGTGAACACCTAAAATAAAAATGTTCAGCCAGTAATGACATTTGGCATGAACTGCAAAATATGAAACAACTTGTGTGCTCCTCAGCGAACACAATTGATTTTCCAATTATAATTTTATTGTCATTGCTGTTTGCTTTAATAATTAAAAATGCTCAAGCGTGCTGCCAGAATGACAAATGAGAAACCAATAACGGTTTAAAGCAAAGGGAGACACGTACAACCAAGCAACATTTTGGTTCAAACTGGCTCTTTCAAAGTATTTATTTTGCAATTTACTTCAGAAAATTATTTTTCATCATTTAGGAGACCCCACTCTACATCCACTTTCAGATACAATTTCTGCAATTTTTCATTGTCATGTATTAAAGAAGTTTTAAAAAAATCTAAAAGAAAATAATCAAGTCATGAGGAGAAGACCAGAGTTGGAAATTGGGGAGAGGGCTAACCCAGAAGTGGCATAGCAGAGCTCTCAATATGAGAAGGCTGACTTGTATGGACTTCAACTTGGTTTGTCATTTGCTTAAAAACAGGTTCTTTTTCATGACTGGGGGTGCCACAAGGATGGGCCATCCCTGCTGGTAACAGTATCGTCAGGCTATTACCAAGCACCACCTGTTTCTTCCCAACATATGACTCTCAGACAGCTTAGTCCCCATCAGTCCCGCTCAGCAACCAGCTTCAGCACCTTACCAATGGCAATCGTCTTACCTGAGAAAACAAACAAGAAATCAACAATAACATGTTAGCTTTAATTAAATTGATTCTTTAGTACAGATGGGTATGAATGCCTGTCATTATTCAAAACACATACTGACTACATATACACTGACAAATATACTGTGTATATAAACGTCTACTAAAGCCACCCAGCTGGTGTAGAGTTTCTACCTTCATCCCTTAAGGTAAACCGTCCCATTTGAGGAAAGTCTTTAAAGGTCTCAAGGCAAATGGTTCCTGCCGTGCGCAAGCGGGCAATGCAGACCTGGTCCTGTTTGACAAACCTCGGTCGTGTCTTACTTTTCTCCCCAGACTTCTTGTCTACCAGACAAATTAAGGCCTGTACATGAAGCATTGAAAACAATTTCAGTACTTGCAATTACAAAAAAAAAAAAAAAGAATCATGCAAAATATTTAACAACTATGTCAAACTAAAACAAAGAGGAAAACATTGCATTATTAATTTTTACAGTGGACCAGCTAAGTCTTACCGTAATTTGCACTTCTTCAATGCAGGTGTGAATATGAAGAACTGCATTGTAACCTGGACAGATTATGGATTTGTGTTCAATGATGACTATCTGTGAAGAGAAGTGAGGGTGACAGGACAAATTTAGTAAATTAATGTTTCAATCCTAACACAGTTTTCTTGGAAAACTCTACAGGCTGCTGAATAGCCTAACTACACAGCCTAACACTCTGTTCATGCAGCTTTGGGACTCTCTGATCACTGTCTTATTCACCTCACCCCGACCTACAGGCAGAAGTAAAAAAAAAACCTGGAAGGAAAGAAAGAAAAAAGAAAGAAAGAGAAAGAAAGAGAAAATTAAAACCGCAAGCGGTGATGAAAGGACCGAAGCACCCCACGCATGTTGGCGCGTGTCGCGACCGCAAGAGTGCGACCGCGGGAGTGCAGCCGCGACACGAGGCCAAGCAGCAGGCCTTACAGTCATCGAAGGTTAAAAAATTGGAGTGCGCCGAGACATCAAAGTTTGATGGTACGCCGTGGCCACGCCCCTTGACGAAATAACGTGCATAGCACAACGAGAGATCTTCAACATGTCTAGAACACACTAAGATTGAGTTTGCGATGATCGGATAAACGCTTTTGGAGGAGTTCGTTCAGATAGCTAAACTGTAAACCGCGAATTTCAACCATTCAAAAAAAATATGGCGGACTTCCTGTTTGGTTATGACGATGGGTGTAAGAGGATTTTATGTAGCTCCTGACATGCCCAATGAGCATAAAAAATTTGCAGCATGTAGGACAAAGAAACCTCTATAGGGAGGCCATTTTTAAGATTTCAAGGGGGCGCCATTGAGTCATTTAGCCACGCCCCCTTATTATAACAACATGACAATTTTAATTTTTCTACTAGGATCATGTGTGTGATGTTTGATGAATGTATGACTATATTAAGCCCCGTAACAAACTACTTCCTGTTTGTGAAGAACAACGCGTCCATATGACCACGCCCTTTGACGAAATAACGTGCGGAGCACAACGAGAGATCTTCAACATGTCTAGAACACACTGACATTCTCATTGTGTCAATCGGATAATTGCTTTTGGAGGAGTTCGTTCAAATAGCTAACCTGTGAAAGGCGAATTTTCGCCATTAAAAAAAAAATATGGCGGACTTCCTGTTTAGTATTGACTATAGGTGTAAGAGGATTTTTTGTAGGTCCTGACATTATGAATGTACAAAAAAATTGTCATGCATGTAAAAGAAAAAAACCTCTATGAAAAGGCCTTTCAGAAAGGTAAAATAGGGGTGCGCCGAGACATCAATGTTTGATGCTACACCGTGGCCACGCCCTTAAACGAAATAACGTGCAGAGCACAACGAGAGATCTTCAACATGTCTAGAATACACTGACACTCAGTTTACGATGATCGGATAAACGCTGTTGTAGGAGTTCGTTCAAATAGCTAACCTGTGAAACGTGAATTTCGGCCATTTTGTTGTATTCAAAAAAATATGGCGGACTTCTTGTTTGGTTATGACCATGGGTGTAAGAGGATTTTATGTAGCTCCTGACATGCTTAAGGAGCATAAAAAAACTTCATGCACGTAGGACAAAAAAAGCTCTATGGGGAGGCCTTTTTGAAAATTTCAAGGGGGCGCCACTGAGTCATTTAGCCACGCCCACTTTTTGTGCCAACATGTGTAGTTTCATTTTTCCACTGGGATCATGTGTGTGATGTTTGATGAATGTATGACTATATTGAGACCCGTAACAAACTACTTCCTGTTTGTGACGAACAACGCGTCCGTATGACCACGCCCTTTGAGGAAATAACGTGCAGAGCACAACGAGAGATCTTCAACATGTCGAGAACACACTGACATTCTCATTGTGTCAATGGGATAAACGCTTTTGGAGGAGTTCGTTCAAATAGCTAACCTGTGAAACGCGAATTTTCGCCATTGAAAAAAAATATGGCGGACTTCCTGTTTGGTTTTGACTATGGGTGTAAGAGGATTTTATGTAGCTCCTGACATGCCCAATGAGCATAAAACATTTCATGTATGTAGGACAAAGAAAGCTTTATGGGGAGGCCATTTTTAAGAATTCATGGGGGCGCCACTGAGTCATGTAGCCACGCCCACTTATTAAAACAGCATGACAAGTTTATTTTTTCTGCTGGGATCATGCGTGTTATGTTTGATGACTCTACGTCTATATTAAGTACTATAACAAACTACTTCCTGTCTATGAGGAACAACGCTTACGTACGACCACGCCCTTAAACGAAATATTGTGCAGAGCACAACTAGAGATCTTCAACATGTCAAGATCACACAGACACTGACTTTTTGTCAATCGGATAAACGCTTTTATAGGAGTTCGTTCAAATATGTAACCTTCAAAATGAGAATTTTCGCCATTAAAAAAAAATATGGCGGACTTCCTGTTTAGTTTTGACTATGTGTGCAAGAGGATTTATTGTAGTTCCTGACACTATTAACATACAAAAAAATGGTCATGCATGTCAGAGAAAAAAACCTCTATGGGGAGGCCTTTCAGAAAGGAAAAATAGGGGTGAGCCGAGACATCAATGTTTGATGGTACGCCATGGCCACGCCCTTGAATGAAATAACGTGCGGAGCACAACGAGAGATCTTCAACATGTCTAGAATACACTGACACTGAGTTTACGATGATCAGATAAACGCTGTTGGAGGAGTTCGTTCAAATAGCTAACCTGTGAAACGTGAATTTCGGCCATTTTTGTTGCATTCATAAAAATATGGCGGACTTCCTGTTTGGTTATGACGATAGGTGTAAGAGGATTTTATGTAGCTCCTGACATGCCCAATGACCATAAAAAAATGTGTGTATGTAGGACAAAAAAACCTAAATGGGGAGGCCTTTTTGAAATTTTCAAGGGGGCGCCACTGAGTCATTTAGCCATGCCCACTTTTTATGCCAGCATATCTAGCTTTACTTTTCCACTGGGATCATGTGTCTGATGTTTGGTGAGTGTATGACTATATTAAGGCCCATAACAAACTACTTCCTGTTTGTGACGAACAACGCGTCCGTATGACCACGCCCTTTGAGGAAATAACGTGCAGAGTACAACGAGAGATCTTCAACATGTCGAGAACACACTGACATTCTCATTGTGTCAATCGGATAATTGCTTTTGGAGGAGTTCGTTCAAATAGCTAACCTGTGAAACGCGAATTTTCGCCATTGAAAAAAAATATGGCGGACTTCCTGTTTGGTTTTGACTATAGGTGTAAGAGGATTTTATGTGAGATCTCGCATGCTGAATGTACCTAAAAATTTTCGTGCACGTACGATGAAAAAACCTCAATGCGGAGGCCCTTTTGAAAATTTGAAGGGGGCGCCACTGAGTCATTTTGCGAATTTTTTTTACGAAATGACGAGAATATCAAATTTTTCGCCAGAACCGATGACATTGGAGATTTTCATGAGTTTTCATTCACGTTCAAGCCGTCAAAAATGGCTCCAAGAACAAAAGACAGAGAAGAGTGAAAAAAAGAGAGAAAAAAAAGAACGAAAAAAGAGAAAAAAAGAGTGAGGAAAAAAAGAACGAAAAAAGAGAAAAAAAGAGTGAGAGACAGAGAGAAAGAAAGAAAGTAAAAAGAAAGAAAGACAGAAAGGAAGGAAGGAAGGTAGGAAGGAAGGAAAAAAGGAAGGAAGGAAAGAAAGAAAGAGAGAAAAAAAGAAAGAGAACAAAAGAGAGAGAAAAAAGAAAAGAAAGAAAGAAAGGAAGGAAAGAAGGATGGAAAGAAAGAGAGAAAAGAGAGAAAAAGAATGAAAAAGAGAAAAAAAAGAAAATTAAAACCGCAAGCGGTGATGAAGGGACCGAAACACCCCGCCCATGTCGGCGTGTTTCGCGACCGCGAGAGTGTGACCGCGGGAGTGCAGCCGCGACAAGTTGCCAAGCAGCAGGCCTTACAGTCATCGAAGGTTAAAAACTTGGAGTGCGCCGATACATCAAAGTTTGATGGTACGTCGTGGCCACGCCCCTTGACGGAATAACGTGCAGAGCACAACGAAAGATCTTCAACATGTCTAGAACACACTAAGATTGAGTTTGCGATGATCGGATAAACGCTTTTGGAGGAGTTCGTTCAAATAGCTAACCTGTGAAAAAGGAATTTGTCATTTTTATTGCATTGAAAAAAATATGGCGGACTTCCTGTTTGGTTTTGACTATGGGTGTAAGAGGATTTTATGTAGCTCCTGACATACCCAATGTGCACAAAAATTATCATGCATGTAGGACAAAAAACGTCAATGGTGAGGCATTTTGGAATATTTCAAGGGGGCGCCACTGAGTCATGTAGCCACGCCCAGTTTTTATACCAACTTGTTTTGTGTTTCTACTGGGATCATGTGTGATGTTTGATGAATGTATGACTATATTAAGGCCCGTAACAAACTACTTCCTGTTTGTGACGTACAATGCGTCCGTATGACCACGCCTTGAGGAAATAACGTGCAGAGCACAACGAGAGATCTTCAACATGTCGAGAACACACTGACATTCTCATTGTGTCAATGGGATAAAAGCTTTTGGAGGAGTTCGTTCAAATAGCTAACCTGTGAAACGCGAATTTTCGTCATTGAAAGAAAATATGGCGGACTTCCCGTTTGGTTTTGACTATGGGTGTAAGAGGATTTTATGTGAGATCTTGCATGCTTAATGTGCCTCAAAATTGTCGTGCACGTACGATGAGTGGACCTCCCACATAGACACAATCAGGAAGAAGGCACAGCAGAGGATGTACTTCCTGTGTCAGCTAAGGAAGTTTGAGCTGCAGATCATTTTTACACCTCCATCATTCAGTCTGTTTTGTGCACCTCCATCACTGTCTGGTTTGGATCTGCAACCAAAATTGACAGACACAGACTGCAACGGACAATCAGGACTGCAGAAAAGATCGGTGTTGACCTTCCCCTCATCCATGACTTAAACCATCAAGAAACTGGCAGGTAGCATCATTGTAGACCCTTCTCACCGTGGACAAAACAAGCTCCTCCCCTCGGCAGGCGCTACAGATCAGTGCACCAAAACAACCCATCATAAGAACAGTTTCTTCCCCCAGGCTGTCACTGTGATGAACGCTAAACGGTCAAAGGCTGAAACCAGAGCCTCCCAACATAACTCAGTTGGGGACAGAGATTAAACAATTTTTCATCATGAGAAAAAAAAAGAGCCAGATTACAGCTAAAAAACAAAGATTTTATATCAAATGCACGATGTAATTTCAATTCTGTGATGAATTTGATTTGGGAATGCATCTCTGCACCACTGAAACTAAAGCATCAACGGCTATAGCCAGTGACAAATAGCTGCTACAGGATTGATTATAAAGCACCGATTAGATGCCATAAAAGGTCATATACACCAAATCTTCTTTGTCAACAGATATATCATCCTACAAAATCAGAATAATTTCTTCTCAAACTTGGGTTTCATCATTATAGTTATTTATTATCAAGCCATTTTGCAACAAGTCATCTTTTTTTCTGAGAAGCTTCTTTTTAATTAGTTAATTGATGCTTTAATTTGGTGAAAATTACTTCAACTATTGGTGAATTTGGCTCTTATGGCGCTAGGGTGCATTTGGTAAGTGGTGAGTTTTTCATTCCGAAGTTATGTGCAAGCAGTAAACATGAATCCAATTGGTAAATTGTGTACCAAATGGCAGCTACTTTGGATAATGGGAAATTTAGTTCAATGAAATACAAATACAGGCTGTTGATCATGGATTGTAGCAAGAGCAACACTGCAATCCTAACCTGGGCATCAAAGGTGCGCCCCGAGTGACAGAGGTTTTCAGCATTACACAGGATAAAGCCAGGCAGTATCTCCTCCTCCTCGATGCCCTTTAGCCGCAGCTTGAGGTTTTCACCTGGACTTGCATCATCAGTCTCGACATCATCTGATAAGAGACTCAATACCTCTACCACATGCTAGAGACAAAAGAGAAAAACGAATACATTAAGAAAGAGAGGCACAGGGAACAATATAGATACGCGTACAAGATGAGTGACAATTTAAAGTAAAAAAATATCCCTCATGATCAAAAATTAAGAACAACTAAGCAGATTAGGGATGTAAGGATTCAACTCAACCCACGATACAATACTGGGTTCACGATGCGATTCTTTCACTTTTTTTTTTTTTTTTTTTTTTTACAAAATTAGACTGAAAAAAAAAAGTACACCTAAAAATTATGCCTTTAATTTTTAATGAAAACGCCTATGCACCTTCGTAATCTTTTTGGCTCTTATACTTGTTTGGGTGATTTATTTATTGATTTAGCTTTGACAACATTAGACACTTTAATTTAATCTCATTATTAGACATGCATCCTTGACTGCTCTTGCTGCACGTGCATTCAGCGTGCTAACTACTGAGAGGATGTTGCTATTGTTATGTTAGCTGCAGACGCAGAGAGAGTGAACGGAGAAAATCACGTGTTCCCGACTCGGTTGTGTGGATCACGGATCAGCTGTGTGCTGATACTAAAAGTTAAAAGGGGCACACCGCGCTTGTGTGCACATGCCTGTGTGTGTTAGTGTCTGTTGGTGTGTAGCAGACAGAGGAGCAGGTAGCTGCCGCTACATAAAACACGACTACTCATAACATAGTTTTGATGACTTTATGGTCAAACATTTACCCGGTCTGTAGCAGATAGCTCTCTTAAATGAACTCACCAAACGGAAAATTTACCTGCATTTGGCGCTTGGATGGTGTGGACTTCTGACACTGCAATACATTTTTTAAAGTATTGATGTGAACTGTTGGAACTTTGAATCGATTTTTAACTGCCTCACAATATAATCTTTACATCCCTAATGCAGGTAAATTAACTTAAAAGTGCACTATGCAGATTTTAAAAGGTATATTTGAAAGCTGGAGAAGTGCAACTATTCTGAATACATTTTGGGTTTTTAGTGCAGACAATAGTCTGCACTAAAAACCCAAAATGTATTCAATGCAAGAAATGACACCCTGGATGTAAAAAGCTACCAGGAGAGTTACGGTTTCACTGTTGCAGGCCCCCCCACCATAACTTCTTGCAAAGCATTTTATCTTTTAACAGTGTAACAGTTACAACATTTTCCCTTTAAGACAGTTTGTGTATAGTTAAGAAATCTTGAACATTACTTAAGTTACTTAACAATAAAATTACTATCAGGTCTTACTAAAACACAAGGGTTAGGGTAAATCACTTACAAAAATGTAATACATTACATATACAGTATATAGTTTAAAAACAATTAAACTTGAAGTACAACTCATCAGAACAGTGACAATGGCCATCAGTAATTACCCATATACAGTTGTATGATTGATTAAGTACAGAAGCAGGGCTTTCAAACATATGGCACATGGGCTATATCTGGCCCAGAAGCCATTTTCATCACATCTTGTTGAAAGATGTAAACAACAATTAGACACGTTCAGTTGTGAAAAACAAAGCAAAATAAGAGGTTAATATGATGATCCAAATGTAATACTTCGATCTACCTTGTATAACAACAAATATCGCAAAAGTGATGATGAGTTGCCCTTGCTACAGTAAAGACAAAAGTTGAGGGGTGACGCATTCTGTTTGTCTTGTCTGCTTACAGGCTGCAAGACTCTTTCAAATTCATCATTAACAGATGGGAAAACATTCAATTTTGTCGCAAGGATGGCATAATCATTTGGGCCTGACTGTTTTAATGCTGTTTTGCCAAATGTAACTTTTAATTTTATTGTGCTAACATGCAATGCTTACAGATTTTGTAAGTCTTTGTAAATCTGGAAAAAGTATTTAAATATAAATTAAAGTGCTAACCAGGATAAATAATTTGGATAGTTTACATCCCCACTATATACAAAAAAATTTGATTTGAGGCAACTAGAAACCAGTTAGTGGAAGAATTGTACTTACTCGGTTTGGCATCATGACCAGCTGTTGTGCTTTACTGATGGAGCCTGATTCCAGTTTGCCCAAAATGACAGTGCCCATGTCCTGATAAGGTAGAACACAAACAGAATAATAGCGTTATAGATGAGAAAATAAGTGTAATTTAGTGCTAGGGAAACTCTGGTGGGATGGCATTGCTAGAGTGGTTTGTCACCATGACGGAGCAGCTCTACAAATAGTCTAGTATAAAAAAATATTTTAACGGTGGTTGCTAATTAAAAAAAAGAAAACAAGAATCAGTTGAGTGCTTTTGACAACACTTGTTTAAGCTGTAGCTGAACATGAGTAAATGTATACTAATGCATTTGTCTTTATGTTAACAAACTCCACTAGAGGGGGCTGTGTTGGACAAAACCAATGAAGATACAGGGTCTATCTCAGATCTCTTGATTGCTAGATCCTTGGTCCTTGCTACATAGTGGCTATCGGCATCCCGCTTAAGCGTCGCCTAATAAATAGGGCACAGGCGGCTGTGGAAACACAAATGGGATTGGCCGTAATCGAATCAAACCGTACCAGACTGTGCCGACTCGTACCGGACTGCTGTGTGGAAACAGGGCTATTGATTGGATGCTGAAGCGGATCGGATCAGACTTTAATGAAACTTATCAAAATAAGCAGAGTTTAATACTGGAGAAAAGACGGCCTAAACCGACAGATGGACATTTAAACAGATTATAAATATCTGTGTGTTTGTAAAGAGCTGCTCTGTGATGAGCTGGGAATAATAAGTGTTTGACATGAGGACTAACAATGAAATATGAATTGTAAATTCTTTAAAGTCAATATATAAGAGTGTAGGCCTCTCACTCCCGACATTTGATTTGTTTTTTGATTCACTGTCAAACATTGTTAATATGAAGTGTTAAAATCATCAACATCATAAATGATTCCTTCATAATCATGGGTTAGAGTTTTAATGTATTATGATGATGAGAGTGACACTCTGATACAGAGGGATTCTGTCAAGTCAGAAACATTTTAAATTCAAACTTGGTTACTGTCATGAAGTTAAATTATTAAAAAATAAAAAATAAAAAAATCAGTAGCCTATTCCTGAGACATGAGCCCTGTTTCCACCAAGCAGTTCAGTTCGGTTAGTCTCGGTTTGGCATGCATTTTGAGGTGTTTCCATGGACTAAAAGCCAGGAAAGATCCCCAAATAACCGATCTGTACCCTTACGTTGGGGTGGCAAGAATATCGATTGATTGGGTTTTGTAACAAAGAGCCACATGCCAATGACAGTAGATGAATTGCTAGATGTCTTCCATCACTGCTTTTGTTTGTGTCGTGTTTGTCTCCTTTGTTGAATTTATTAATGGGTTAGCGGTTAGTGATCAGCTGCCATCATGCAACGCTATTACGTAGCTGACGCGGCAATCAGCATCTGGCTTAATCGCGCCTACCAAATAGGGCACAGTTGGCTGTGGAAACGTGGACGGGATCAGGTTTTACCGAACCAAACTGTACTGATCCATAACGGACCAAGTCAAAACAAATAACTAGACAATTAATATTAAATCTTTTTGTCAGTAGAAATTGTCTTTTGGTTTGAAGCAGACAACAGTTTGTTCTTCATGTGTTTGTGATCACGTAACAAAGAAACTAAACACTGTTACTGAGTATTTTATAATAAACAATACAATGCTTGTTTGTGCGGGCATAAACAGTTAAAAGCGATAGCTGTATGTGATCAGCTAATGTTATCGTCACAAACAGGTGATGCTACAGAGGAACGGACATGTCATGTCTCTTAAAAACAGATTTATAATTCAGTGTTTTCGGCTTTTCCAGTGATTCAAATAATACCCCAAACAGTTGACCATCGGCTCAGTTAACTGTGTGCATTAGTATTTGTTAAAAAGCACAGATACTGCTAAAAATGTGTTTTTTTGTTAATTGTGAAAATAAGTGTAAATTAATATACAATTAGAAGGATTATCAATAAGGTTTGAAAATGTTTTTGTACTAAGGTGGAGTGTATTCAAATGAGAGACATTTATATATTTCATACTGTTGTCCTCAGAATTTTGAAATTCTAAATGCAAGATTTAGAAATTTAGATTCAACTTAACACTTCCCACTATTTCCTCGAGTTCATTTACCAGGACTTTTCTAAAACTTATTCTATGACAATTTAGCTGGTATGACGGTCTTTTGGGTTTTAAGGTGTGGTTATAAGCTGTGCCACTCCCAGTGTAGACGGCCCCCAAATGTGGCCCTTCTCTCACCTTAGTCCTCACTGCCATGCCCATGTCTCCATACAAACAGCTCTGAGTGTGTGTGATTTTTTATCTTTCGTGCAAATACGGTGTCTCACACTGCATTGCTTTTAATGTTCAACACTTTGTATATATGTATATGTATAAAAAGTGCTAGATAAATAAAGCTGATTGATTGATAATACACAAGTATTTGAACACCCTGTAATTGTTAGAAAATGGAAGAGGCTTACGATGACTGTCAGTCTCTCTCAGACAGGGGCTCCATACAAGATCTCACCTCGGGGGGTATCACTGATGATAAGAAAGGTGAGGAATCAGCCCAGTACTACACAGGAGAAGCTGATCAATGACCTCAAGAGAGTTGGGACCACAGTTTCAAAGGTTACTGTCGGTAGAACAGTAAAATCATGCATTGTCTGGAAGGTTCCCCAGCTCAAGTCATCACATGTCCAGGCCCGTCTGAAGTTAGCCAATGACTATCTGGATGATCCAGAGGAGGCATGGGAGAAAGTCATGTGGTCAGATGAGACCAAAATAGAACTTTTTAGGTCGAAACTTCCCTCACCGTGTTTGGAGGAAAAAGAAAGATGAGTACCATCCCAAGAATACCATCCCTTCTGTGAAGCATGGGGGTGAAAACATCATACTTTGGAGGGGCTTTTCTGCGAAGGGGACAGGATGACTGCACTGTATAGACTAGCACAGTAATGGGTCCTAAAACCTGGAAGTGAGTTAGCATTTTAGCGCCATGAGTTCGTAACTCAAAAAGTCAATGGGGATTTTGAATGAGTTTGTGGTAAAATGCCTGAAATGAAGTTTGTGGTAAACAAGCTTAAGAGATGTTGATGTTTTGTCAGACGAGATAAACTACGTTCGCTAAGACCACCATGTATGAATTTTAAAGTTTTTATGTGTACTTAAAACAACGGTTGCTAACAAGTAGCTAACTGAGACTACAGTCATCATCGCAGACATTAAACTTCATCACCCCAGGTACTCTCTACAAGCTACGGTTTCCCTAGCTTGGCAAAACCGTTGATTAGATCGATGAAGCATAACGGTTGTGATGTCAAAATAAACCAACCGCAGTGGCCCTGAGCCTTGGTGACAAAATCAACCTGTCGCAAAAGAAGACAAATATTTGAACCAGTTGATCCCTCCGACTTGGTGAAGTCACCTGCTGTTTCTCTTCTGTCGCCCATCATCTTACAGCCTCATCATCACCATAATTAAGAACTCTATAGGGTCTGTTGCTTCTGTGCTGTAGTTCTGCAGCACTATGCTGTAGTTCACTGTAGCATAAACTTAGATTTTTACTTCTCTCAGCTACATTACATTATTAATTTTTTTCATTCCGTTTCTCACAGTGGAAATGCACATACAATATACATTTCATAAGTGGGAGAACTTGCGAAGTCGCAGGGTGTACAAATACTTATGTTCCTCACTGTGTGTGTGTGTATATATATATATATATATATATATATATATATAAAATATTGAAACGTAACCTACATGTAATTTTGCCTGCAGATGCTACTCTGTGACGTGACTGTGAGTGTCATTATGTAGCCTATTCTGAAAACTATTGTCCATAAACTACCATTGCTTTATGATGTGATCTAGAGCTGAAACTATGCTGCGAGTATAAAACACGTTTAATGTAGCTGCAGCTACCTGCTCCTCTCTCTGCTGCACACTGAGTCTGACACAGACACTTCAGCGCTAACACACACACACACACACACACACACACACACACACACACACACACACACACACACACACACACACACACACACACACACACACACACACACACACACACACACACACACACACACACACACACACACACACACACACACACACACACACACACACACACGGCGCGCCCCTTTTAACTTTAAGTCAGCACACAGTTGATCCGTGATCCATACGACCGAGTCGGGAACACGTGATCTGGTCAAATGCTTTCTCAATGAAATATACTGTAACACAAAAACACTATTTGTTATTTCAGCCATTAAAACATGTTTGGCCTGGGAGCGCCAGCACATGCTCCCATGTATTGAGGCTACAGTCCTTGTGCGGGCGGCCCGGGTTCACGTCTCACCCATGGCGACTTTACCGCATGTCTCTCCCTGCTCTCTCTCCGCTTTCCAACTCTATCCACTGTGCTATCACTAAAAGCCCAAAAATAAACCTTTAAAAAAAAGAAAAAAAAGTGTTTGACCTGTATTTTTCCATCTACCTGCCACCTTGACCAGTGAATCAAAAAGTTTATTTGAGACCTGGTCAGTAATATGGTGAATGTCAGCAGCTGTAGAGCAGAGGTGGTTGTTTGTAACAAGCAGGTGTTACCATGGTAGCTGCAAAGACTGCAAGCAGGTTTGTAGGGACGACCCGAGACGAATTAAACCTTAATTAAGCAAAAGTATGATTTATTCGATTAATCAATGGTATATTAGATAGAATACTTGATTACTAAAATATTCGATAGCTGCAGCTCTAATGTGATCCTTGACATAATTCAGAACTTTCAGATGACAATGGCATGTGTTTAGGGAACTCTGATATGAAATTGGGAGAATGTTTGAATAATTTTCCAGGACAGCAAAAACTTTCCAGTACATTTAGCCTTTTTTCTCATGTTCCATGACCAACTGTTACTCAGTATTTGTGGGAACCCTACACTTACATAGATGATTACAAAAGTAGTGATGTGCAGAATAGACATTGATGATGCAATACAATTCTGTGATAGATCTGTTAACTACTGCAAATCACAGTTGAACACACATTTTTACCTTATATTTGTCTACAATGGGCAATCTGATAGGTCCATCACTTGATCTGTTGAAATGTGGCAAACTGTCCAAATGTGGAATGAAAGGTAAACCTCTGAAACAACATCATAAATGGAACGCAGTTAGTAAAATTCACTGAACACGAAAGAACACTTTCATCGACTTACAGACGGACCTACTGACCAAAAAGAGTAAATGGACACTATCAAGACTTACGTGTACCAGGAACACATGTCAGTTGGTTCCTTCAGGTTTGCTCCAGTCATACCAGAGCACGGCATGAAGTGAATGTCTTTTTTCGGATTGAAGCCCACCTTCTTCAAAAATGGAACTAGTTTCTCCTTACATTCTTCATACCTAAGGTTTTAAAAAAAGATTTTATAGCATAAATGTACTTGAATGTACTGGTACATGAATAATTTCCAATCATTCCGATTACATTTTGCATGTAAATATAGCTACTGTTAATTTTTCAGCTCTACAGTGAATTCAACAATTTAACTTCATCCTGATTTACTCCTGTGAGCCAGGCAAAAGAAGACATGGAAACCTTCCATTGGCTTTCTCCATAAGAAGTCTATTTAAGGAAATGTTGGTTATTTGGTTCCCTTCCAGCATATGAAGTAAGTTACTGGCCCAATTTACAGCTGGTGATAACATCTCTTATGTAATCTCATCACAAATAAGACAGCCATTAGTACAGCTTTGGACAAATCTAAGCTGTGTTTATATGGATCTTCCATTTCTGTTATTATTCACCAATTCACCTTTCTTGCATGCAAAAAAGCACATGCTAATGTTAAAGCAAGTCCCTTTAAATTAATGTAATGCAAAGAAGACCGATATGGTGCTCCTTGGTATTTGTTAATGAAGAAGAAGCAATTCACTTTTTTAAGTGGCAACGCTCGATGATTATTAATATACATACCTCTCTAGGCTCCAGCTGACTGTAGGATCATCCATTTTATTCACCAGAACTATCAGGTGCTTGACACCAGCAGTTTTGGCTAACATGGCATGCTCCCGCGTCTGTCCACCCTTCTCAAAGCCAGTTTCAAACTCTCCTTTCCTTGCCGAGATCACCTACAGGCCAACACATTAATTTAGTGAGCATGCTAGTTAATAAGAACTATCATAACAAAAAAGGCTTTAGAGGCTTTACTTGAACAGACTACTTGCACAAAAAGGAAAGGAGACAAAACAATGCATTTGTAAGTCGAAAGATCAGTTTTTCCCCATGCATGTGTGATGCGTCATCTAAGTATTTCAAAGGCCACCCACATATATATTTAAGCCTTTTTAAACACAACTGTGTAAAAGGATTGCACTTCAGTATCGGTCTGTGTGCGTGTGTGTGTGTAGGGGGGGAGGCACCAAAGCTGCCACAAAAAGTACCGTTTTATCAAAAGCGGGCGAACACACTGGTATTCAATGTGGATATAATGAGGACATTCTGATTCATACTTTCAAACTATACTGAATAATTAACGCATTGCATGCCGACATCAACTGTCAGCTGGTTGTCTGTTTCATAACTTAGAAATGTGAAATATATAAGAGAAAAGTAATGACAGGATGGGGGTCTGGGGGGATAAAATAAAAAGAATTAAAAAAATAAAAATTGTAATGTGCAAATTAACTCATTCTCTCAACTTCTTTTCTGTTTGAGAGAAAATATTATGATTGTGAAACTCACAGAAATCTATGAATCTGCATAGTGTTAGCTTTCTAAAGAGACCTTATTTGTGGTTGTGGAAGAAATAAATTCAAATTAACAATCACACTTGTTTCTTCACTAAAATATAACATTAATTTATACATTGATCAATGAGCCATAGCCTATCATATGTCTTTGTTAGAACAAAATACAAAGTATTTTGGCATGAAAACATTTTTGAACTTGTCAAACGTCCTGTATCATAACTACCGTAAATTCCGGACTATAAGCCGCTACTTTTTTCTCACACTTCGAGCACTGCGGCTTCTACTCCGGTGCGGCTAATGCATGGATTTTTTATGGGGGACAATGAGCTTCTGCCGCAAAAACATTTGACTTCGTCACGTCGGATCTTAATATCAGTCATTTTGCGCTTCATGCACGCACCCTCATGATGGAGAACACACGGAGAAATACATATGATGCAGCTTTCAAGTTAAAGGCGATCGACCTGGCTGTCAAAGAAGCTAACAGAGCTGCTGCACGTTAAGATGACACTGACAGCGACAACAGAGACTGAGGAAGTGAGTAATGAAGTCATTCTGAGGCAGTGAATGGATGGACTTTTTCTTGTGAAATATATTACGGTCATCTTTTTCATCAGCCGTGTTACAGACACCGTCGGCTAGGCTTCGTATTGTAACAGTTCATGTTGTAAAGTCAGTAGTTGATAATGTGTTCATAATTCCGATTATGTGGAGAGTCAGTGAATGCACCAGCGAGAACGTGTTGAGTGGCTGTATGAGAGAACGCTGGGGGAGAGAGTTGGATTGTTACGGCAAGTTATGTGTTGCTCTCTGCTGTAAACGGCGTGGTCACGGCCGACAGTGATCGGGTTAAGTAAAAGTTATTACTTGAACGCTCTCGTCGTCCTTTAACGTCCGTACGGACGCTACAGTATTTGCGGATGTTACCGGTAGCCTACGTCTGTGTAAATAGCTCTTGTTATAGCGTGGACACCTGCGGCTTATAATCAAGTGCGGCTTATATATGTACAAATACATTTATTTACTTATTTTTAGCCGGTGCGGCTTATATCCAGGTGCGCTCAATAGTCCGGAATTTACGGTACATTTCTGCTTTTTTTAACAAACCAAACCACATGAAAACTCGTTAGAAATTCGGGGAGTTATCATGATTATTATAATTGAGGATAGACCTTTCTCAATAGAAATGAATGCAGAGCGGGCGGACCAGAAACCCATCCAAGCTTTGAGCATTACAAAGGTAATGCACATCATTGCACAACAGTGTTTAGTTCTATGTCTCATTTAAAAGGTCAGTTCTTAAAGGGGCTAATAATTTTGACCCAGGTAGTTTTTGGTTTTTCTGACATAATTTAATTTCTGTGTGCAAAGTAAAATAATATAAGCATCCAAAATAAAACTAGGATGTTTAAAAAAAGCTGTGTTAAAAATTATTTGCTCTATTTAATAGCCCTTGGGAAATACTTTTAAAAAAAATTAAATTTTCATTGGGGGGGCTAATAATTTCGTCCTCATGTGTATGTGACTGGGCAAAAGTTGCTCTAATGCCTGACCCGGAAATGGCTTTTTCTTATTTTAAAATCGCTTTTCTTAAACTCCTCTCAGAAAATACAGGGTTAAAAGCAGTGTCAATCCATGGTTCACTGATAACCTCTCAGAAAAAATTCATGAGGGGATATCTAGCTTGGGATACTGCAAGAAAATCCAAAAGTCAGTCTGCAAGCACAAGGGACAGTGTGTTACCAAAAGAGATCAGCTGAAAATGAAATTACAGATAAAACAAAGATGCTATCTATTTTAAATCAGCATTTTATTGCCTCAGGTATGCTATTTGAAAGGAACGTGCCACTTAAAACGGCTCAAAATTCTTCTTACTCTGAGAAAAAGAGTAAGAGAAAAAGTATGAGAAAAAGACCCCTTTTGACTTTAATGTTATTCCCGTTACAATTAACGTAGTACATGATGCTTTAAAAAAGATAAATAACTAATCAGCTGGCCCTGATGGATTGAATCCTCATTTGTTACAGATTGCTGCTGATATTATTGCTGAACCATTAACCCACATTTTTAACGACTATAGAAAATGGTAAAATTCCAAAGGTTTGGAAGACAGCCTATGTTATTCCATTGCTGAAGGATGGTAATCCAGCAAACCCTAATAACTATAGGCCTATATCCAAACTCTCAGTGCTTCGAAAAATGGCATTTTAAATGATCTACAATCCGGGTTTAGAAAGAAACATAGTACCGTCACTGCTACAATGAAGGTTCTAAATGACATAACAGCAATTGATGAAAAAGAACACTCTGCTGCACTATTCTTAGTTTCAAACTCTGGTTTCCAAACACACCATTGCAAGTTGTATGAGAAAGTTGGTCTGCCTTCCTTATACACCCGGAGAATGGAACATTGGTATACGTTTCTTTATAAGCCAGTCTTGCACAAACTGCCTCCTTATCTGTATTCCCTACTGGCTCCTAGAACAAACAGTACTCGTAATATTCATAACAGCTTTATTATGTATAATGTTCCTCAGACCCACACTACATTTAGTGAAAGTGCCTTCAAATCTTTTGCACCTTCATCATTTTGTAAACAACAGGAACACCTTAAACTGGAATGCCAAATCACATTGAACAATTTCAAAGGAAGGATTAAGGACTATCTGACCATAGTGTGTATGTTTGGTTGCTGAGAACTGACTTGCCAATGGTTCAGTTGATGCTTTGTGATCTGTTTTATTGTGCTTTGTGTATTGTATTTTAATTGTTTTTAAAATGTGAAACTTTTATGCTTAGTTTTATGTTGCCTTCTTGGCCAGGACTCCCTTGGAAAAGAGATTGCTTTTATCTCAATGGGAATATTCCTGGTAAAATAAACGTTAAATAAAAAAGCTTAATCAAGAGAAAATTTCTTTTGTTCAATAATAATTTATCATTCTCTGATTTTATGTTGGATGTTCGCGGCTCTTTCTACAAGCCTCAATATAGCGGCAAGGCAGCTTCTGCTAATAGTCGTCGGCGGCTGCGAGACAAGAAGTCCCGCTAGCTACACACGTCTAATGATGAGCAGGCTGTTTATTAAGTGTCTAAAATGGTCAAAGCTAAAGCAAGAGAAAGCCAACAAGCTGGTTGGCAATGTGATTACAAGGAGCCCGGACTGACTCTGCATGGTTCAGACTTGTGGTGTCAGCGTTCTCACTGTTTGCCTATGGACAGGCAGAGTCCACTTTCTGCCAGGAATTTCCAAGATGCCAATTCCATCTGGAAGAAATCTTGGAATCAGATGAGGAAACGTTCACGTGTGCTAAATGTCTCTAAATAAGGCCTGCAGTGCGTTTTGGGAGTTGTCATCTTTCATCCAAATGACCCAAAAAGACACTTCCTGCCTTTTCTCAGTTAAGAAGGCACCAAATTTAAAAAATTCACATCAGCACATTGTTAATAGAGATTCATGTTTCAATGTATGAAGTATCCCTTGGAAAGTTGTTTTTATGCTGTTTAGACATCAATAATCATGGAAGACGAATGAAAGACTAAAGAGTCTCTGAGCAACCTTACTACATTGATTTATATACCCGTTTATTGCCTGCTAATCTGAATTTACAATGCAGAACTTGTTTTGTAAAGGTATGTTGTTTAGAATTACAATTTTGGGCATCTGCTACTGGTTAGATGCGTCTAACCTAACGTTTTATTTCAACTGAACAGTTTAAGATCACTGGTGGATTTTTTTTCTTACCAGAACAGCCAGGTCTGCTTGTGATGCGCCTCCAATCATGTTGGGTACAAAGCTTTTGTGACCTGGAGCATCAAGGATAGTAAAGTGCTTTTTTTCAGTTTCAAAGTATGCTCGGCCCACCTCCACTGTCTTTCCTTTGTCCCTCTCCTCTTGGTTGGTGTCTAAAGCCCAAGAGAGATACCTGGAGACAGACAAGTGATATTCCATTGTTGATTTGTTACTTGTGACATAAACATTCTTGCACATCATTCACTCACTCTGCTCCCTGGTTCACACCACAACTCCGCTTCCTCAAAGCTAAAGGACAACTAGAGCGACTCTGCAATAAAACCAGTCTTACTGTTCACCAGGAAATATACCACCACCACACTCTTAATAGAATCAGCCAAGGACCACTACTACGCAACTCTCATCAGGGCTGGTGATGGGAACACCCGGACTGCTTTCTTTAATTAATAACTGTCTCCGCCCACCTGCCTCTCTTCCCTCACACTTCTACTCCACTGAAATTCATTTTTCAGCACAAAAATTGAAAACATCCATAAGAAACTGACCTGTCAAACCTCCTGCAGTCCACTCCCTCCTGTTCCTCCAGCTCCCTTGTGTCAGCCACTCCCAAGTTTCCACCTTCCCTCCCTTGCTGACATATCTTATCTCATTAGGAAATCTAAACCATCCACCTGCCAACTAGACCCCCTCCCGACACCTCTGGTCAAAGCCTGTCTCCACTCCCTGGCACCCCTGGTTACCTCCATCATCCACTCCTCCCTGAAATCTGGTTCTGTCCCCTCACCTCTGAAATCTGCTGCAATAACTCCCATCATTCTCAAAGAGCCTGGCTCAGACCCCAGCAACTTTAATAACCTTCGTCCCATTTCAAACATACCATTCATTTCCAATAAAAAAAAAAAAACTGTTGCATCACAAGTCCAATCGATAACATTCACATCTCAGCTTTCCCCACTCTCCTCCGGTGTTCCCCAAGGCTCTGCCCTTGGTCCAATCCTCTTCATTATCGACCTTCTCACCCTTGGCCATACATTCCGGACAACATTCACTTCCATTGTTATGCGGACGACACCCAGCTCTACCTCTCCACCAAACCCAACTCCACCCTCCCTCCCACCTCCCTCTGTGATTGTTTGGATGAAATCAAATCCTGGTTCTCTTCCAACTTTCTCAAACTTAACAGTGACAAAACGGAGATTCTCCTCATTGGTTCAAAATCCTCTCACAAAAACAAACAGCTTCACTATCACCATCGACAACTCCACTCTCTGGTCACCTCCCGTCTGGATTACTAGAATGCCCTTCTCTCTGCTCTCCCTCAAAAGTCCCTTCATAAACGCTGCAGCCCGGATCATCACCAGAACACCCTTCACATTACCCCTGTTCTCCAGCAGCTCTACTGGCACCCTATCACACACCGCATTACTTACAAAACTCTCCTCCTAACCTTCAAGGCCCTCCATAACCTCGCCCCTCCTTACCTCACTGAACTCCTCCACATAAACACACCCAGTCGGACCCTCAGATCATCTTCTTCCCTCAGCCTCCTCATCCCTCCTACCCATATGGCCACCATGGGGTCCAGATCCTTCAGCCACTGAGCCCCCCACCTCTGGAACTCCCTCCCACCTGACATCCATAACGTTGACTCTAGCAATTTTCACGTCTCAAAACCCATCTGTTCAAACATCATTCGGACAATTATCCATCCTGTCTCATGAATCTTTTGATGATTTTAAACTTTGCCTTTAAATTTAAGTAAATTTAATAAGTAAAATGACTAAAGTTTGATAAAGTTATATTCCAATACCTAATACAGTATGTAAGCCATTTACACAATTTATCTAAGCCATTTACACGATTTATCTTAGCTGATATTGAATGATCAGAAGAAACATACATACAAAAACATACACATGCTTCCTGAACATTTTTTATAAAAAATAAGCTAGTTTGTAAAAATACAAAATTTCTCCCATACCAGGTTTCTCGGTTCTTTTCTTTGGCTTCTCTTTCATATTTCTCCAATGTTCTCTTATCTACCATGCCTGTTAGATACCTTTAGGGGGGTAGGGTACAACAGAAAAAAGTGGACAACATATTAGGCCTTCCGCGATATTCCATTTCACTTATTAAAAGGAAAGGACATTAACAAAACAAGGAATTGTTTGACTTACATAATTTGTCCGCCAATTGTGGATTTTCCCGCATCTAGAAAATAAGAGCACAAAGTACATTAATAAAAAAATATTAATTTTTTTATATAAGCACAAGTATTATATATACACGTGTATATACAGTTCCAGCCACCAGGATTTCCCCCTCCAGGGCATTTGCCAGTCAGCTGGTTTCCAGCCACTTCCCAGGCAAAGAGAGAGCGCCTGTATGACATTAAATGTATTCATTACTTTTCTACTGCACAATACTGGAATTGTAAAGTGCAAATCTTTTACATACACATGTACTCAATTGATGAGCATTGTCTATACTTGTTTTTTTGGGTCTAAACGCACATATCCCTTTCAATGATGTGCGGATCAATAAATTCACTCAGTCAACACGAGTAGCCTAATCTCAACCATGTAGGTGAAGCTCTCACACATTACTATACATTATGGCACAGCGGCATCCGCTGATGTACAGTTGATCAGTGGTGCAGTGACCATGGATGTGTGCTTTACACCGTACTTAATGCTCCTGTACAAACTTTGATTCCGTTGGTGGGTTTGCTTTCATGGTACAAGTCTGTCTTTGTGCAATTCTGCATCTGCAGGCACTTAATCCCCGTTTCAACCGAGCGGTCCGGTTCAGTTCGTCTCGGTGTGGCGTGCATTTTGTGGTGTTACCATAGACTAATCCCGGGAAAGATTCCCAAATAACCCATCCGTATCGTCCCACTTTTTGGGACGCTTCCGTTGGGGTGCCAAGAATATCGAGCCGACCCGAAAAGGTAGAGCTAAACACAGCAGTCCGCTGATTGGTTGAAAGAATCATCACTTCCTGTGTGACTATACAATAAACAAAACCCTGCCGTGTTTAAACCATACACAGCCGATTGTTTATGTCTGTATTTCTCCTCGTGGCACACAACCTTCTCTAAAATAATAATAATCTTTAGACACGCTGAGGGTCTCATTTAAATGCAGGATACTGAATATACTTGCATTTAAATGAAAAACTTAATTCTAATCAAATCCAAAATTCAAGTAAAATTTTTACCAAAGCGCTGTTATTGTACTGCTTGATTACGTGAATGTCTTTTACTCAGCAGCCAACTGAGAAACGGAAACACATAGTCTGACAATTTTAAGCTGTAATGTGTAAGCTGGATGACGATAGCCGCTATGTAAACAGCATCATGATAGCAGCTAACCACTAACAGCTAACTTACAAATGTGTGCATGTGATAAAGAAAGTATATGAATAACTCTGCTAATGTACAAGGTGAGTTAAAATATGAGAAAAATTAACGACCTTCTACAACGGGATACTGTGATAACCACATTTTAATATTGAGTAAATTTACCGCTGCTTTGTGACTCTGTTTGAACAGTGTGCAATATATAAGCATTGTTACATTGATCTCAAACCAAGAACATGTATAAAACCTATTAACATGCAATTTTAAAGGCAAAAAGTACACAACGCACAGAGGAGCACTGGGACAAAGGGAGAATGAGGAGAAAACAATCCTGTCGTAAAGATTAAACACCTCATGGCCAAAGGCAGAGGCAAAATACAATAATTTAATGGAGGTTGATGATATAGTGGTCTTTTTCTCACACACACACAGACAGAGACAGAGAGAGAGAGAGAGAGAGAGGCTATAGACTGACACATAGTATTATGCGCAGCTGTTTTCAGATGCAGTAATCACTTTTGCTTCCATAATCACTGCTGACGCTGAGGGCCTTTAGAAGTCTGCGTATGTCATCGACTACGTCACCGCAGGGGATCTTGGCCACTACACGGCCTTATGCAGGAAAGTGCACGGACCGTGACAGGGAAAGGGGTGATTTTTTTTTTTTTTAGCTCCATCTGTATATTTAATAAATATACAAAAAGAATTTGCAGAATACCTTCATCTTCAGTTATCTTCATTTATTTTTAGATTGCATTTCTACAACAGTGCTGTAACTATGTCTTTGTACACTTCATCCCGGGTTCACTTTATTCCACCCATTACAAGGCTGTGACATTCATATCGCAGAAAAACATCAAAAGGGACATATATTACACCATCAAAAAAGGCAGTCTGAATAGGGCTACATAAATGGCTCTTAAGTCACATTTACTTCTTAGTACTACGGTCAGGTCAGTATTTTGAGGTTAATGTCTGTTTTGACTGTCACACAGAGTGGACGATCGCTCTTCCCAGAGTGATTTGTTTTTTTCTCAAAATTGTTTATTTGCGTGATGATTTATAGAAGAGGAAGAAGAATGCGGATAAATAAACCGTTATGATACGACAATACCGATTTCTTACTGCTATCGCTCACTACTTGTAATAGGTAGTCTACTTTGAATTGAAAATGTCTAATAAAAAGTTGAAAATGGCACTGCCGTTGTCAGTCCGTTTTTCTTCTCCTGCACTTATCTGAACAGCCAATCAGAGAGACTACTCTCCCCAACCGCGCGGGGGCTAATGCAGACGCCAATTCAACATGTGGAATCGGCCAAAAAAAGTCAACTGTGGCTGACAGGTAGTGACAGAGCTGTTTGGTCATCGACGGACCAACGGTCTAATTGGTGTGTCGTGTCTTATCTTTGTGGAGTTCTTACAGCTTAGCCGAAACCGAATGCATTTTCACAGATGAAGACAACAATATTATGCCACAGCAGAATTTATACAAAAAAGTAGACATGATTATGGCTTAGCTTAGTTATGGCACTTTCACCAAAACAGAAGTCTGAAAGGGGCTTTTATTACTTAAGATAAAGTCAATGCCACCTGTAAATAGTATCATACACAGAATGAAGTACAAAATAAAATGATGATATGAACTGACCTACATGCCCGATGAACACAACATTAATGTGTTCCTTCCTGGGGGCATCTTGATGTGTTGATTGAACCTTGGGAACTGGCACTTCCTCTTCCTCCTCAATCATGTCCGGAGCGGTTTTCTCTGTCATTTGTGGCACCACCGGTCCCAGCCTCCCGCCTCCTGGCTCCTCCTGATTTGGCTCAGACTCTCTTTGGTCCCACATCTCTTCTGTGCTCGTCTCCATGTCCCCATTCTCAACTGGAGCTGCATGGTCACAAACAGCCCACAACAAGTGATTCAGAACTTCTTATCAACAGAAGTATTCCATCTCTTCAAAATGTTTTTTTCCAGCCACAATGGCAAAGTTACTTCCTCCCTAAAAGCATGGAAAGCAATGCCGGTAGAATCAAGCTTATTTTTCATACAAGTAGCTTATGTTTTGCTGATATATAATTTTGCATGGCATTTTGGTCTGTTTATGCTCTTGTGAGAATGGCAAAAAAAACATTTCTGTAACATATGATCATGTAACAAAGACATAAATTTTTCTGTTGGTTTAAAGATGGGCCATGACAGTTTGAATGACAGACACGCCTGCATCTGCCTGCATGCAAGGACTGCTGCACTGAAATAAATGCCAGCATCCAAACCCACATTGAAACCACAGATCGTCTTTGGGGGCTCCATGCAACACAACAAACCTATTTTAAAAAGGTTAACTTGCAACCCAATTAACACAATAAGGGAGCCTCGGGCTGGCAGCAAATCTAAGAGAGAGCCAAATCATATAGACAGCAAGCAACTAAAGAAAAATGTTGACATGATGGCTTAGTTTAAAGAACAACATAGATTTATATAGTGCCTTTCATGAAACCCAAAAGTAGAAGAGGGCGGGCCGTAGTTTTGAAAGGACATTGGCGTTGCTCCTCAATTGGCGCATTAATAGGAGGGACATACGGCTAGTGCAGCTCTCTCATCTGCTTGCCCTCTATATTTTTAGTATTACATTTTAAATAAATTAAAAGGGTCGGCAATATAGGCTGCTTGGGTGGCCATAAATATATCTAGGCAGCCTGTAGGAGAATCGTCCTTGTATGGTATACACTGCAGATCGAGATTGTTCTGAATGCGCACATCAATCATAGGAAGTAAATCATCAGTTAGAAGCTTTTTGAGTTTGATTAATCCCTGAGGGAAAATCGGGAAATGAGTTTGCATGTATGAATGTATGAATTGACAGTGATTTATTTTCGATTAATCATGCGATTACGAAGCACACAATTTCCATCCATGCAAGGGCTAAGGGAGCGTACCATGATTTAGAAATAGCACTCACACTAGTATGGATTGCCTAGTGAGTTTGTGCCCACAATCTCAAAAGGACTTCCTGGTTAAATAAAATGCATTTAAAAAAGTGTATTATTGTGCCTCAGTAACTCATGGCTTTGTCCATCCTAATCTTACAGCATTTAATGTTTGTGGCAAATAAGAGAGACTTGAGCTTACACATATATACATACCAGTACTTTCTACCACCTCCATGCTGGAATTCTTGTCTACAGCTACTGGAAGACAAAAAGTAGTCAATTAATATTCCCATTACCTTGACATTCAGTTTAAATTTAAAGTCTGCTGAAATATGGCTCCTCCCACTCCTCCTGATGAAACGCTCGTTCACCAACACCCCCCCCCCCCGAAAAACATTTTCCAGTGTGACCTTATGTTTTTATTTAGTTTGAAAAAAACTTTTTAGCTGTTCCAGACATTGGCTGTGGCCTATGTAGCTGAACTGTAAGCCTAAGCAAATATGCAAAGTAATGATAGCATTTTCGAAATTTGAGCACTACTATACAATTCATTAACTTTCACCAAAAACATGTACATGTAAACCAGCTTAGTTAAGGCAGTGAGATATACGAGTATGGTTTTTACGGTCCAAATCCACTTTTATTTTTTTTATGGACTGTTGGACTTTGCATGTCTACTAACATTGTTGTGGTTAGCCTCTTTCTAATTTGCTGTAGTTCCACTTGTGCATTAAAAGGGGCTTGTTAATTGGTGCTTAATCATCGGTGTGATAAGCTTCAACAGTGCTAAAATTCAGATTTATGATCATGGTTCAAGACGTTCGAATGAATGTAAAATCCGCTTTGTTAGAGCCTCTGAGCATTGTAAGACTCTGCTAACTTAGCTGCTAAGACACTTGTTAGGCTTTCTACTCTGTCTTATCCCCAACTCTGCTTAAATCTGCTTTGTTACGTGGTGATTCTTTATTGTAAGCCAGACAATTGCTGAAGTAGTGATAATGTATTTAAACAGCTTGACCAGTGCTCACTTCTAATCATATAAAAAAAACAGGTTAACCCATTGATAAAAACAATAAAAAGAAATGTAAAGCTGTGTGCAGCAGGCACTTTGTTTTGACAGTTAAGTAAACTTCCTATTTTGTTATGATTAAGAAGAAGTTGATGCAGTTCTGATTCATGTTAGCTATTCATGCTAAATTTTTGCTATTTTTCTCTTTTTGATGCCAATAATGTCTGATCTCACCAGACATCCTGTTAGTTATACATACATATATGGCAGGCAGGCAGGCAGAAGCTGGGCTAGGCTAATGTATGCCTTAAGCACCGTTTCCACACAGCAGTCCGGTACGGATCGGTACAGTTTGGTACGGTTTGGTTCGATTAAGCCTGATCCCGTTTGCGTTTCCACAGCCACCCGTGCCCTATTTGGTAGGCGGTATGCCGGATGATGATAGCTGCCATGTAAATAGCGTCATATGATAGCAGCTAACCACTAACAAATAAATTCAACAAAGAAGAAAAACGCTACACAAACAAAACCAACGCTGGAAGACATCCAGCAGTTCATCGACTTTGTCATTGGCATGTGACTGTTTATTATAAAAACTCAATCAAGCTTTGTTTTAGAGAAGGCTGTGTGCCGAGAGGAGAAATACAGACGCAAACAATCAGCTGTGTATTACAGTCAATGGTTTAAACACGGTGGAGTTTTGTTTGCCAACGTAACACGGGAAGTGACGATTCTTTCAACCAATCAACGGACTGCAGTGTTTAGCTCCACCTTTTCGGGTCGGCTCGACATTCTTGGCACCCCAACGGAAAGGTCCCAAAAAGTGGGACGGTACAGATCGGTTAATTGGGAATCTTTCGCAGGATTAGTCTATGGAATGCTGCAAAATGCGTGCCGTACCGAGCTGGACCGCTCAGAAGCGGGGCAGTAGTAGCCATTGTTAACACAACATATGTATGTGCGTTGGTGAGTAAGTGTCGCTCTGCAAGACTCTGCCTACAAACGTAGCAGGCAATCTGATTTCAATGTGATTAATGGGCTGATTCGAGGTCCAATTTCTACTTCCCAACAATCACAGGGGGGCTCCCGACTCAAGACTGCTCGAAACCGATTATCTGATCCGATTACTCTGTAGTGTGTGGCGTACAAAGTTCCAATCTTAATGTCCCACATCTGCTCGCTGATTGTCTGGGATGCACTAATTTATTGCAAACATGTTTGATATTTTGGATATAAAATCTTGACGATCATGTCATAAATGTGTCCAGCAAAAGTTGTCCATAACTACAATACATTCAGAATATTGTATAACCCTTAATTCTCTGCAAAATTTCGGGTTTGGTTCACAGGATGGCACAAATTATCTTTTCTGAAACATTGCATCCATATTAGGGATGCACGATAATTTTTTTTCGAGCCGATACCGATAACTTCCTGCTTCTTAAGACCGATACCCGATAACAATTTTAGATTAATTATTTTTTTTAACTTAGATACAAGGTAGTTTGTGCACACCTGGAGGTAAAAAAGACTCAAAGAAAGGTGGACTTAACTGTACATTTGTCCTAATCCAATATCATGACATCACTACTATTGACAAAACAAAAATCAAGAACAGTTCTGCTTCTAGTAATGCACGTTTACACACATTCACTTTTGAATGGCTTATCAAATGTAAACTTTAGCCATAGTAAAGTGCATAATTAAAAAACTGTACTGGATGCACATGTGAGATACAAAATTCTAAAATAAAAGGCCTCGAGAAGTCCACAAACTCTTGTGTAAGGATTCATAAAGTGCACTAACAAGTGGTCTAAGTGGTTTACTAACCGACAAAAGTCTGTATCTTCAATTAAGGTCAATGGCTGGTCGTCCAGTGCCATCATTTCCATAATGAAATCACAGATAGCTTTAGCCCTCGGGTCGTCTCTGGAAAACTTTTTGTACATTTCAAATGCCGCTGCGATAGGACCAAGCCCCGGGCATTTCTTTGCGGCTAGCTTTGGGGTAGCTTCTTTAGTGGCGCAGGCGTCTTCGCAAGCTTTTAAAACATCGTTGTAGCAATGCTGGCATTTCAGGTGGCTGATAAGGTTTGATGTGTTGAAGCTCGATATTTTGTTCCCCCCACACAGAATGTTTGCAGAACATTTGGTGCAAAATGTCTTCCTCTGAAACGGTGAAGTCTCATACGATCGAAGCCATGCTTGTTTATGACGAGATCAGGGGAAGTTACGGCAGGCAGTTTACGGAACGGCACAGGAAGGAGAAAAGGAGCGCTTGATTTGCTCACCCTAACCCACCTACAGCACAGTATGGGCAATCTCTCCATATTGTAAGCGGGTTTTTTTTAAAATATTATTTATCGGGGCTATTTTTAATGTTATTGGATTTATTGATGTGACGTCATAATTCCTTACATTGGGCCGATAATTATCGTGCACCCCTCATCCATATATCTATGATTGTACCAACTTTCTTATATCCACTTCCACCTCTCTTTTACCAGCCGCCGTCCCCTGGAGTCCGTTGGAGTTTTAAATTAAACTTTATTCCCGTCGACGTTCTGTCTCGATTACACTTACACAGTGTGAGCTCTCAGGCCGTGCCCAACAATCAGTGAGAGCACAAAAACCTTAAGGTCTGGTCGTGTGTCATAAACGATTCAGTCATACGGTTTGAGCTGATGTACAACCACGACTTTAATACAATTGGGGAAAAACCGTGTGAGCCAGGCTTGACAAAATTCGTTATTTGCCATTATTTTTAAAATGCTGGCGATACCAGCATTTTTACCCAGTGGTCCAATCACAGGGCTTGCATAGATTCAATCCCTGGTTATATTTATGAAAAAGTGCAGGGCAGGTAAAGTACATAGGCTTCCGCATAGGAACACACTACTTAGATTAGACGCAGTAGTGTAAATCAGGCTTAAAACACTATAGACCTAAACCAGTTAAATAATAAGGGCTTTAATGTCAAGGCCATATGCTTAATACTTAGGTACTCTCCATTATGTGTTTGGAGTCATACTGGAAGGTTTTAAATCATAACCACTTACTATAAATACCCATTATTACTACAAGTATTTGTCTACATACTTAAATGATTAAACCTGTCTTGTTCGAAGCATAAAACCCAACTGGTCTCCAGGCAGTTTTGATGCAGAAAACTAATTACACATTGAGTGCGTTTACATGGACTTCAGTATCCCGGTTATGATTGGGGTTGGAAGTATCTCTTTTTTGTATTTGTGCATGTAAACGTATCCCGATTTCAGAAATCTGGATACTGCAGTATCCCGTTGTCTGAGAAACCCGGTTTTGCGACCTGCAGCATGTATACGTCTCACCCCATTTCTGACAGCTGTCAACACCTGCGCAGGCGCAGACTCAGCCAAGTGACGTACACGTATATCAAACATGACGGTATTCTGGAGAGAGGAGTAACTTTTATGTTTCACTAATAAAACAAAAAATATAATTGAAGGTGGGCTATAATATAGAGTATACGGACGAAATAAATATGGCCCGATCTGGCACACATCCCGGTGAGATCGCTTCTTTTTTATTCTGGTATAGCAGTGATCGTCCTTTATTGCATTGCTTTTGTTTTTTAAACTTTGTGGATGGACTGAGCTTGTTTTGGATGAGCAAAAGGCCGCGTTGGCAGATGTCTTCCATCTTTTTCTGTGGACTAAAAAGACAATTTTAACAGAACTTTCACAGACCATTTTTTGTTTGTTTGGCACTTTTAGTTTATGTTGGATTCATTGAGGGGTAAAATGATATTTTTGTTACAAGCCACAGTGTTTTCATGTCTTTTTAAATTTCTAAATGTCCACAATGTTGTGTCGTAAAAAATAAACGTGCGCCTGCGCAAATAAGATGCAGTAATCAGAAACAGGGATACTATTATTGATCATGTATACAGGAATATAAATAACCAGGTTTCTCTGTGCGCATGTAAACGTAATAGCCCAAATATGATCAGAACCGGGATATGGCTCATAACCGTGATACTCAAGTCCATGTAAACGCACTCATTTACTTCACTTCTGAACTGCAGTGCGTCAGAACATCCACGTCACGCCGTATTCTCACGTTCTAAACAGTTTCTGGCTATTCCTCATTTCAAGTATCCTCGCCCTAACGTAAAGTTAGAGGGCTACTGTCATTCATAATTACAGTTTCTGACTTTTAGCTCTTCTAACTCTTACAATTTCCAGTTTACGGCAGTTAAGCTTTAATGCAGTAATAAACAGAGTTGGACTAGAGGTCAATGGTTAACCCACACCAGCTAATCAAACCGCTAGCTTGCTACCACCGGTTAGCTAGCTAATGCCGGTTGTGTTTTTAACTTCAAAGACCGCTATGACCATGATTAACAAGCTTAACAACTAAATATACACGTGTCACTGAATCTGCTGATATATAGTGATGATCTTAAGAGGCGCCTGGAATATCTTCTAAAAATAATAAAACATCTATGAGAAAATGTTTAGTTTGACACACGTACGGAAAAGCGTGTCCGTACAGTGCCTTGCCTTCTGTTAGCAACTAGCGTATCGCTAGCCAATATAGCTTCCCAGCGTGACAGTTATCTTACCCGCCGAATCGTTGTTCTCTAGATGTCCTTTCGTGGCAAAATCCGGGACAAATTCGGCAGCATTTATATTGGGCACAAACGGTTTAGCATTGACATTCAATGCTGTAAATGCTGATTCAAGTTGTCCGTCGAATGTGGCCTCCACATCGTCCTCTTGTTCCCAGGAATCAGGGGCAGTGTCTCTCGGGTCCATCGTGGGTCTTGTTTTTTAACTACTGAGATTTGAGTTTCGCAGTTCTTGGTCTATGTTCAGTAATCACCCAACGGCCAATTTATATGTATAACCCTTGAATTCACAGAGACCGTTACAATACAGTGTACACTGTTTGGTTCAGGGGGGAAAAAGGCTGAAAACCGGCGAGAAACCAGAGAGGGAAATCGACTCAGCACTCCCAGGGTCCGCGTGAGCCAATACGTCCCGTAGACCTACGTGCCATGCGCGGTGACCCCTGGGATATGAAGTCGTACACAAAGCAACAAACCCTTGACGTGAAAGAGTCTTTAGGTGAAGGAAACTACATTATCCATGAACCAGTAACAAACTTTCTACATCGATTGTTTGTGACCTTTCCCGGAAACGTACATTTGAGTGTCACATTTTGCAGAACTTCTTTTATGTGCTAAGTCTATTTCCCTATTGTTACAGTGATTGTAAAGACAACATTTTCTAAATTAACAAGAACAAAAACTCACATAAACTTTCTGGGCTCATAAATTAGCAAAAATATTTTTTTTGCATTTTATCCATTTAAACATTTCAACTATCTTTGGCTGCAAATCAACTAAACTTAAGAAATACAAACGATTTTACAGTATACCTTAGCTGCATCTCAAGTCCCTTATTTGCAGTCTTCTCGGTCCTCGGCTTAACCGGAAGTAGTTCCAGAGCTGCCATGTTGAGGATAATTTTAAAGCTCTTACAGGCTGGATCTCAAGTCCCTTATTTGCAGAGCCTTTTTCAAACACACTCCCCCTCCGTGACGGAGTGCACTCCGTCAGAAGTCACACTCGCAGCTGAATGAAGTCCCCTCCATCCAGGAGGAAAAAGCAGGATAGCAGAAGAAAATCACACAGGGCACAAAATTAAACTAGATACAAATATAAGTGTAGAAAAAAATATCCATCAAAAACAATAATCAAGAGCTTGTAAGAAAAATATGCATCAATTAAAGAGCTAGTAAAAATATGCATCAGAAAAGGAACAGTTGAAATGCCAGTAACTTAAAGATGTAAGTCTGTATAAACAGTATGAACACTAGTATGCGCACAGTGCATATAAGGATGGAATGTTATTGCACAAATTGTCCCATAAATAAATATTGCAATGCAATCAAATTTAAAAATAAAAATACAAATAAGATCAGGTGAAATCTTATATTAGTCTTGCACAAGAAGTAGGAGTAAATTGTCCAGTTTGGTGTGTTTGATCTACTAAACTAGTAGATCAAACACACCAAACCCGCTGCACGGGATCAGACTTCAGTGAAACTTATCAACAACATGAGCAGAGTTTAATACCGGAGAAAATACGGACATTAAAAAGCTTCATTTTGGTTGTTAATCCTCATGTCAGACTCTTTTTTTTATCCCAGCTCATCACTCTTTACAGTGAGTTTCACTGATGTTTATAATCTGTTTAAATGTCCGACGCTCCGTTTTAGCATCTTTTTAATGTCCATGACATTCGATGCAAATAAGTGAACCGGAATGCAGCTATGGACCCAGCCGACTCAGATACGCCGACTAACGTCAGTTCTCTGTGTCACGCTGTTTCCTCTCAAGGAATTATACTCGGTCAGCACGATCCAACCCTCCGCGGACTCATGAAATCGTTACAAGTGATTTCAACAAGCCTCAGCCGTGTTGAGAACAAGCTACAAATCGCCCAGCTACCTGCTCCTACTCCGACAGTTCCAGCGGTCCCTTCTCTCAGCCCGTTCAGCCTTGTGAGCCTTTTGTTCCGCACCTGAGAGATACAGTGGGTGGGTGACTGTAGGTCATTTCTTTTTCAATGTTCCCTCGTGTTTGAACAACAGCCCCTGACTTACGCTAATGGCCATTCTAAGATTGCCTATGTGTTAGGGTTCGTATCAGGTATGGTTAGGTCCTGGGGAACCGCATTTTGGCATAACCTGCTTACTGCTAACGCCACCTATACCCGAACAGTATCGCTGACTTATAAAGACTGATTACACTGTACTAAAAGTTAGGGTTAAGTTAGCACTCAACATATTTTCTTTCTCTGAACAACTTATACAGTTTTAACTTTAATTGACTCAGCATTTTTTACTTCACACAGTCCGTTTAATGATAACTTTCAAGTACATGAGGGGACTTACAGTGATGTCATGACCCTATATTTGAACTTTTGGAGTAATTTGTAAGTATTAAAAAGCTTATTTGTCTAATCTAATGTTACAATAACTGTATTACGCATTTTTTTAACTTAAGTTATTCATTGGCGCAAAAGATTTGTATAAAGTTTCAGATGTCAGGCTTAATGTGGAGATCACTGTCCGCACAACGCAGTCCGCCATTTCCATTAAATTTCGTTGTGTATTTAGTTGTGAACAATGGCAAGTTTAGCCTCTAACTGTCTGTATCAATCAATGAGATTTGTTTTAAACGTGTTTTTGAATATATTTCGAGTGATTTTGAGTGGGTGTGTCTGTCACTCAGGTGCTTTGTGTGCACAAGTTATGAGTCTTCTTTTACTCTTACAGTGCTGGTTGTAGTGAAACGCAAATGTGCAATATGACAATGGTTTTTCATCTTGCGCTGTCGGTACCGGCAGAAGTCGCGCAGGTGCACCTGTTCCAAAAGAAGTTGTGAGTGATTTTTCTCTGGCCATTCTTGGAGCTCTGGTCAAGGCTTTTACCCCTCACCTTGACCTCAAGGCCTACATCAATGAATGCTTTAATGCATTGCTTGGGAACCCATCTGCAAAACTGCCCCCTTGTTTTGTCAGGGTTGATGTGGCACACTGCATTAAGATGATCTGCCAGTGGGACTGCCTGAAAAAGAAAACACATCGTGTTAAAGATTTCTTTGTGAGATCAATAGCACAGCTTGTCAAGTCACAATCTGTTGAACATGTAAAAAACCTCATACATGCCATCACTAGTGTGGCACTCAGCGAAGCAGAGGGCAATGACAGTTCAGGGGCTCCTCTCCCATCAGAAAGGTGCAAGAAATACCTGAAAGCTCAAATTGCAGAGGAGGTTGTCATCATGCCAGATGAAAAAGTTGAGGGACAGGAACCAGTGGATGCATTTGGTCATATCCAGACAACCGCCCGACAGTGGGTAACTGAAATATGTGAGGAGAGCAGGTCACTTGCCAAGGCTGATGGAGACAGAGATAACATCCACTTCCTCCCTGAGATTATTACCCAGATAAGACTCGGAAGTTACTTACTACTCTGGACGGGAATAATGGTCCCTCTTTTCCTAAGAACCAGCATCACTGCAAACTCAGCTGCTGTTGAAGCAGCATTCAAAAACATTAAACATGGACTTTTCAAGCATGAAAACCTGCCTATTCAGGTGGATCGATTCGTGGCTCGTCATCTTTCCTTCATTGAAGGAAACATGCAGATTTGTTGTGCAAAACAAAAAACAGAGGAGAATGCAGTTGATTTAATTACTGTCACAGGACCTGACCCTGTCTCCACTACTGCCCACAGTGTAAAAGATGAAAGAAATAAGGATGTTCATGCTTGTGAGGAGTCTGCTGCTGCTGCAAACATTGTTCAAACAGATGAGGATGCTGTTGAAAACTGGAGAGGCGGTTCCACTCAAAAAAAGGAAGATGAGTTCCTACCTTGCTCCTTGTCCTGAATGGCTGCACACAGACCCATCTGTGGACTGGAAAAAAGTGCAGCTGTTAAAAAACTGAAACAAACAACAGCCTGTTAAACTTGGCGAATCAAGAGTGTCAGTGCTTAACACTTGTGCATTTGATGCAGTTCTTCAGAGTTCATGTTGCTCTTTTTGTGACAGCTATTCTTTTGAAAACTGTTGTGTATCAGAATAAGTGGAACCAAACACACGACTCAGAGACAGAATCAAAACGAAATAACAATTTATTAAACAACGAGTGACACGGTGAATAAATGTCTTACATGAAATATGAGTGACACTAATGTGTAGCATAAATCTAATGTGACAGGAATGTGTACAAGTAATATAATGTGACTCTAAATATGTGTACAAGAAAACTAAGGTGACTCTAAATGTGCAACAAGAATATAATGTGACTCGAGAGTGATACAATAGCACGCGTGAGGAAGCCAGATGAAGATGAACAAGACGACGAGGAACACGAGGTACAGGACGGGCAGGACTGGGAACTAGCGAGAAGGAGAAAAAAACACGAAGGGTCAAAAACACGACAGGGAATCATACAAGTAAATCACAGAGTACTAAATTTTGCAAAGACACGGAGAGAGTACGAACCACTGAGGAAGAACAATAATCTGGCGCCGGCAGAGTGGAAGCAGCCGGCTTAAATAATGAGTAGATTGGATTGACAACACCTGTGAAGCTAACCTGAAAGCAATGATGATTAGGGGTGAAGGGAGAACACAGAGGGAGTGACAGACAGGGAAAACAAACACACGTGGGAAGACACAGACCAAAACATGACAGAAAACATTGTAATTCGCCAGGAATATGACAAAAAGTTCCTCGAGCTGGTTAAAACCATTGTCACAAAGGGTGTAACCCAGCAGGTATACTCACAGAGGGCAGAACTGCTGAGGGGAATGTTCAAAGCTGTCCACCTGAAATCTGGTGCCCTGCAAATCGATGCACAATGCAACATCTCTGCTGTAATTGAGAGAACCATGAGGACTCTTTCAATTGTTTGTTTCACAAAACAATGTTCCTCACAGTACTGTGATCTAAGCAAGCAAGTCACTAGGGAAGTTCCACTTGTGTCTACCCACATTGCTGTTCTGCAGACGTGTGGCATGTCTCATCTTGAGGTGGCTGTGGAACAAGGACTCAACCTTCCTGACTCTCGGTGCCTCAGGCCAATCCAAAGCCCATCTCAGTGTCCTCCTGAATTAAAAAAGCAAGACTGCAAGACAGGAAAGGTTCTGTGTTCAGGGAAGGTGACCCACAGTTACAGTCTAGCAACTAGTTGTGTGGATTGACACTGACCATGGCAGCCATTCTTTTAGAACTCCATCACAGACAAATGCCTTACAGAGCGAAGTTGCATTATCTGAATTTCCCTCCAGGCTGGTGCTCCAAGGGAAGATGCTTATTTTGAGGGCAGTCATTGCTTTCCAGGGAGGCTTGACCCAGGATGCTCTTGGACATTATGTGGCATATTGCAAGAGGGCTGCATCTGTCTGGGAGATGTATGATGACCTGGGAAGAGTAGTGAAAGCAGCATCAGAGAACACCAAGATCTGCTCGCATGCTGTGTTAAATACAAAAGAGTGATCACTGGTTGTTGTCGTCGTTTTTTATAGTTAATAACAGATGGATATGTTCTGTATTACTCTTCAAATGTTCCATTGTTACCGTTACGTCATGCTCTATTTTGCACATAAAGCCATTGTTAGAAACAGGAGTCTTTTTCTTCATGCAGTCAACAGCGTCAAATGCATGCACATCTATATACAACGCTGAATAACATTGTTAGGCGAAATTATATTTTGACATTTAAATAATATATAATTACTACTACTACTACTTAAAATATAATTTCAGTTAAAGAGCTTTGGGCTTGTCACCATTGGAGAAACAAAGACAATTCCGGGTCAATTTGGAGAAGATGGGGCTTGGTGACCTCAGGATGACCTATATAATAATCTTTAATAACTCAGAAACAGCACAAACGAAACTTTTCACAGCACAAACCAGCACAAACGAAGCACAAACACATGCAACAATGATCCCGAAGTTTTGCGTGGGGTGGGGGGCCAACTTCACGCAGGTCCAATTCTCCCCTTCCGATAATCTTAAGGACGCCCCGATCATCATAAAATAATCTTATAAGATCATCCTGCCGTGTGTGGTGTGTTCAGACCGCTCTCGTCTGGTCGGAAGAATGTCGGGACCGCTCCGATGGCAAATCGGGGATATTCAACATGTTGGATTGTTTTGGCCCGATCTTTCATCGTGTGTGGTGTCCCCCGAGGGGAAACAAGCACGAGCCTGTTGACGGTTGATGCGTAGCCAATCAGAAAGCGAGGTGACATAGAGGCAAGGAAACTCCGGGAGCATCCAAAAAAAACAGCTGGCGCAACAGAAAGTCTGGTGGACATCGGAGATGGAGGACCAACTTGTCGACCTATGGCAACATCGTGAATGTTTATACAATGTTTCATGCAAAGAGTATCCGACAGGACAAGGAGAGGAGTTGGGCAGAAATTGCTGCCGCACTTGAGATAAAAGGTAGCTTTTCTTCTACACTACCAACCGTTAACTTGATGATAACGGTCATTCATATAAATGTCTTGTTTTTTTTTTGTGTTTTTTTTAAATATATTTTACTAATCCCGCGAGGGGAAATTCGTTTTTCACTCTGCATTAATGGAGAGGTCTCAGAGTGAGGGGGCTGCCCACAGAGAGCGCTCCAGAGCAGTTTTTGGGGTTCGGTGCCTTGCTCAGGGGCACCTCGGCAGTGCTCAGGAAGTGGACTGGCACCTCTCCAGCTACCAGACCAGTTTCCGGACTTGGTCCATGCCGGGACTTGAACCGGCAACCCTCCGGTTCCCAACCCAAGTCCCTACAGACTGAGCTACTGCTGCCCCAAAAAAAAAAAAAAAAGAAAATCAGGGGAGAGCGCGAACGCAGTCCCCCACTACCACAAATTATGCAGTTGAGATTCCCACATTTGGGGAGCTCGCATAGGTCAGCCCTGCCGCAGTGCAATGGCCGGGCCTCACCATGGGTGAACCACCTTCTTGATCATGGTATCTCCCCTGCCAGGTAAGTAAGTTAATGTCAGTGGAAGAAGTAAAGACGCGGGCCACAACTTTGAGGACCCAGTACAGCAAGCCTCTGAAAAGTAAACCCAGTGGGAGTTTGCAAAAGCCACTAACAAGCAAACAAAGGTGGCTCATGAAGACATTGATGTTTCGGAAGAAGCATGTCACCCAACGTCCAACTGAAAGCAGTGTATGTATCCTGATTGTAGACTTCTTATCAATATTTAAGTGTTGTCTAAATATCCATTAATATTTTTTATAACTTTTATAGCTGCCTCAAACAATTAAAGATGCGCTGGCTGCTGAGAGGGACCTCTTGAGTGATGTAGATGATGACCTCTCTCCAGCCTCTGAGGAAACATCTGCTGAGGATACATTTTTTCCACAAAATGATGACGACCCTTCCCCTCCTCTAGCTCATGTACCACCTGCGAAAAAGCTTAAGAAAAGCCAATCTATTGATGTAATTGAAATCGAAAAACTGAAAATTTTACAGCAGATGTCAACAGCTTTTAACGCTGGAAGAAGCAATGATAGTGACAGCCACTTTGGACAAGTAGCTGAGGAGTTGACGTCAATTAAAAACGCTTTGCTAAAGACAAGAATAAAGAGAAAAATTATGAACGATTTATATGAGGCTCAGGAGAATGATGCACAGGTGCCACCTATTTACCCTGTACCCTCCTCTGTACATATGCCACACACACAACCAACCCCTCTACTCACACATACAATTCAACAAGAGCCATATCACTACATACATAACTACAGGAGAATGTTAGAAGACGAGTGAATACAGACAGGGGGAGATTGTCAGACTCAACTACCTGTTTTGTGGTTAGTTTCAAGTGCAACTTCAGTTAAACTTACATGCATTCTTTTTTGATGTCTTCGTTTTAATTGAACTTTTGTTATATATAGGAGTAAAGATTGCTTATCGTATCGTAGCTTATCTTATTGCGTATCCTGAAGTGAATAATAAAGTTATTTATTTGATCCCACAGACTGTTTTTCACGTTTTCAAAGTTGACCTCTATCCAACTGTTACGAAGAATCTTCAGGATTGAAATATGGAATTTCATAAAAATAATACAAGTAGAAAAAGCAACACAATTATTTCATTCAAATATGAAGACGCAAGAGCATTTGGACATGGAGAAAGTTAAATTTTTTGCTCAGGGAATTTCAGGTAAATCAAATATCAAAATATAAATACTATATATATTTGAATACTAAACTAAACAACGAAGCACAAACAAAAGGTGTGAATATAAAATATTGTAAATCTTGAAATATTAAAAGTTTAGGAAGTACATTTCAATTTCTAATTATTTTTTAATTTCCAGAAATGTATTGAATGTGTAAACAATATATTAAATGCTATAAAAAAAAGTTACGCCAGCTTTAAGAAACTAAATTAGATTATGTATTAAATACAGAACATGCCTGAGCCTAAATGTAGTTGTCCTGCCAGGGAATCTTGCCTGCAGAGGAAACAAAGTACCGTAAATTCCGGACTATAAGCCGCTACTTTTTTGTCACGTTTTTAACACTGCGGCTTTTAAAACGATGCAGCTTATTTATGGATTTTTCTTGGGGGAGAATGAGCTTGTGCCGCAATAACATTTGACCTCGTCACATCGGATCTTAATATCAGTCATTTTGCGCTTCATGCACGCACCCTCATCATGGAAAACACACGGAGAAATGCACATGATGCAGCTTTCAAGTTAAAGGCGATTGACCTGGCTGTCAAAGAAGCTAATAGAGCTGCTGCACGTAAAGTTGACACTGACAGCGACAACGAAAAAGAGACTGAGGAAGTGAGTAATGAAGTCATTCTGAGTCAGTGAATGGATGGACTTTTTCCTGTGAAATGTATTACGGTAACCTTTTTCATCAGCCGTGTTACAGACACTGTTCGATAAAGGATTTCCAGTAGGCTTCGTATTTGCGGATGTTACCGGTAGTACGTATTTAATTAAAAGTTTAAAAAAAATTTTTATGTCACGTCTTTCTGTGCAAATAGCTCTGTTATAACGTGGACACCTGCGGCTTATAATCAAGTGCGGCTTATATATGTACAAATACATTTTTTTACTTATTTTTAGCCGGTGCGGCTTATATCCAGGTGCGCTCAATAGTCCGGAATATACGGTATATAAATAATGTATTTTGATGTCAAAATACATTATCTTTAATGGAGCTGGAGCTGTCCCTCCAATTAATGTTTCCATTTTTATATTTTACGTAACCATGTTTTACCATGCTGACTGCTCTGTGCATATCAAAATATCTTATTCCTATGTTTCCTGTCACTGTGAGGCAGACATGTCCAGCAAGGAGAGGACACGCCAACTGAATAATAACGACTGAATAATGATCCTGCAAGGAGAGAGGAAATCCGAAGGAAAAGGAGGAAAAAGTTATTAGATCAAGCCAGTTCACACAAGACAGACTATCCTAAAGGCTAACTTTACTATAGGAAAGGTTGAGGTCTACGTCGCAATCTGCAGAGTGAAACATAAACACAGAACAAGGTATTATCAAGATGGTAAAACTGAAATGAAAAATTGAAACATTTTGGTCATTATGTATTTTTTTCTAACAGGTATGAAGGAAGAAACAAAAAGGACCAATTAAATCATTCAGTGTGCACTCACTTCCTCCATCTAAGTGAGTGCACACTGAATGATTTAATTTGAAATTAAATCAATTAAATCAAATTGAGAGAGAAATAGAGAAATGCACACAAAAAAAAACAGAAAAAGAAAACACCAACAACACCAACACCGAGAACACACCACCAGAGCCTTCTTTCCCTTCACAGCCTTTCACCAATTCTCCACCTGTGAGACACTCTGAAACTATGGAGCTGTCCCTGCAAAACAAGTTCAAGGTTCAGAATGACAAGCAAAGGAAAGAACTGAAGAAAATGAAAAAGCAGAATCTGGAACTTGCGAAAAAACTGAAAGAAGAACATCTGAAATCAGAAAAATACAGAAAGAAAATACAGCGGACAACACAACGAAAGCCTGGTGGCACTGTCAGTGAAACTTTTCATCCCAGAGCTCCCAAAAAATGGCCTCTGAGAGGAAAAAAAGGGTTGAATCTTTCCTGGTTTTAGCCGAGAACAGCATTTTACTTCCAGGAAAAAAGGACACAATTGGGAGAGGAGAGAAGAAACAAAGAAAGATCCTCAGAAGTACACTTCAAGACCTTCACAAAGCCTACAATGAAAACAGTGATGAAATGTACAGAATGTCTTACAGGCAATTCACCAGATACAATTTGAAGCATAAATAATGACTTGTGCATGAAGCGACAGTGCACTGAATGCTGTTTTGAACTGGCCAAAGTCAGAGCACATGATCCTGCTGAGAGTGTCACATGGGAACAGTGGCAGAAAGAATATGAAACAGTAGGAGAAAAAACCTACAAGAACTGAGTAAAAACAACAAAAAGGGGATCAGTTGGCAATCTTCTTGGAAGTGTTCCAGAAAGATCTAAAAGAGCTGGATGGTCATCATTATAACTGGATTCACCAGGTTAGGCAGTTTCAACATCTCAAAGAGAACTTGCAAAGCAACGAGATGGTCCTTCACATTGATTTCAGTGAAAACTATCCTTGCAAGCTTAAAACTGTAATTCAAGCCTTTCACTTTTGTGGAAACTGGCAGCAAGCAACTCTGCATACTGGGATGGCCTATGGTACTGGTGGGTCCCTGAGCTATGCAACAGTATCACAGTCTCTGAGACATGATGAAAGGGCAATGTGGGCTCACATCAAGCCACTAGAGGATTTCAAGGCCAAAAGTGACCATGATATTGACACACTCCATATCTTAAGTCCAGCAATGCAGTACCGAAATCGTACCAACTGTTTTCTTCTCAGCAAGGTTCCATATACTTTGGGTTTTACAAAGATAACCTGGAACTTTTCAGAGAGGTCCCATGGAAAGGGCCAGATGTTGTGCCCTGTGGTTGGAATCAGCAACACACATCAAGTGCTGTCCTTGTCACCTGGGGAAATATTCTACAGACGCCTTAGCTGCTTTTGCCAGTACCCAAAGATGTGCCCCTGCTTTCAGCCCAAGAAACTGCAGCTTACTGCTTCTAATGTGGAAAGTACAAAGCCTAAATCTCAAGATTTCACCTTGCAGCCAAATGAAACAACCCACCCAGAGTATAACTCTGATTCTGATGATGACACCAGCTACACTGTGGGGAAGTTTGTCATTGTGACCTGTGATGCCACACCAAATGTGGGCCAAATCATGAATATATGTGGTAATGAGGCTGAAATTAATTGCATGAAACAGGTTGGTGGGAAGAACAGCTTCATCTGGCCAAATAAAACAGACTGCATATTCTATAGTTGCAGTAAAATAGCATGTTCAATATCTGAGCCAGAACCACTTAACAGGTCTGCCAAACTCTCAGACATTGACTGGAGGAGCTTTAATATGGTCTGAAGGTTTCAGTGTCCATTGAATTTTATATCATTGATCAGTTCATATGTGAATGATTTGTACTGTTTGCTGAAAATAAGCCATTGTTGTTGTAACACAACTAATATGTGAATGATTTTTTTTTACTGTTTTTTGAAAATGTACCATTGTTGTTATAACCCAGTTATGTGAATGATTTTTACTGTTTGCTGAAAATGTGCCATTGAGTGTAACTAATATGTGAATGATTTCTAATGTTTTCTGAAAATGTACCATTGCTATAACCCAATTAGTTTGTGTGATTTCTGTAACTGTTTTTACTTGAATGTTAAATGTATAAAACACTTTGTTGCCTTGACAAATTGTGTTGTGGTGCAGTTCATCATATGTTGTGACACCACGCCATTTGGTGTGACATTCACATTTGTGAGAAAAAAAAGGCTTTGTTACTGATAAATCATGAAAATGTAAAATAGAGCACAAAGGAAATAGTGTCAGCAAAAGTCTCAAGCATTTTGACAAGATTAATACAAGGTTTATCAGAATTAATCTAAAATACTTTGAAAGATTGAGGAGATATGCTGGATTCCACGTGATGATTTAGAAGAATAATGTAAAATATACCACATTTTGTCAAGGAAATGTTAAATATCAAAGGAGTCATAATAAAAATATGCGGTGAAGTGAGAAAAATCAGAAAGAAAATGCTCATTTTTATTTTCTATACCGCTACAGAGTGTGAGGCGGATGAGGATCAGCCACTATAAATCTGAGGCCATGGTTCTCGACTGGAAAAAGGTGGCTTGCCCTCTTTGGGTCGGTGGGGAGTTCTTGCCCCAGGTGGAGGAGTTCAAGTATCTCAGGGTCTTGTTCACGAGTGGGGGGAAGATGGAGCGTGAGATCGACAGATGGATCGGTGCGGCGTTTGCAGTCATGCGGTTGCTGTATCGGTCCGTCGTGGTGAAGAAGGAGCTAAGCCGAAAGGCGAAGCTCTCGATTTACCGGTCAATCTTCGTTCCTACCCTCACCTATGGACATGAGCTTTGGGTCATGACCGAAGGTGACCGTAAGGTGGCTGGGCGCACCCTTAGAGATAGGGGGAGGAGCTCGGTCACTAGGGAGGAGCTTGGAGGAGAGACGCTACTCCTTCACATTGAGAGGAGTCAGTTGAGGTGGTTCGGGCATCTGGTCCGGATGCCCCCTGGACGCCTCCCTAGGGAGGTGTTCTGGCCATGTCCCTCTGGGAGGAGGCCTTGGGGTTGACCCAGGACACGCTGGAGAGACTATGTCTCTCGGCTGGCTTGGGAACGCCTTGGGGTCCCACCGGAAGAGCTTTCCTTTGTAAGTCATTGGTTGTTTTGATAAGAAATCTCAGTTAAATATATCATATAGGAACAAACACAGTGATATTTGAGAAGTGAAATAAAGTGTATATGATTTACTGAAAGTGTGCAATAATTATGTAAACAAAATTAGGCATGTGCATACATCTAGGCACCCCAAAAGAAAAATTAACTAAATATTTTGTGCATCCTCCTTTTGCAGAAATAACAGTCTCTAAACGCTTCCAATTAGAGTCTGGATTCTTGTGGAAGGCATTTTAGACCATTATTCTTTACAAAACATCTCAAATTCAGTCAGGTTTGATGGTTTCTAAGCATGGACAGCCCGTTTTATATCACACCACAAATGTTCAATAATATTCAGGTCTGGGGACTGAGATGGCCATTCCAGACCATTTTATTTGTTCCTTTGCATGAATGCCTGAGTAGATTCCAAGCAATGTTTACGGTTGGAGTCTTATCTAAAGATCCAGCCCTGGCGCAACTTCAACTTTGTAACTGATTCCTGGACATTGTTCTCAATAATCTGCTAATATTGAGTGGAATCTATGCGACCCTGAACTGCAACAAGATTCCCAGTCCCTGCACTGACCACACAGACCCACAGCATGATGGAACCGGCACCAAATTTTCCTGTAGGTAGCAAGTGTTTCTCTTGCTGTGTTCTTTTTCCGCCATGAATAACATCCCTTGGTTTGCCCACATTACGATATTTTAGTTTCATCTGTCCACAGCACCTTATTCCAAAATTAAGTTGGCTTGTTCAAATGTGCTTTAGCACACCTCAAGTGACTCTGTTTGTGGTGGTTTAAGAGAAAAGGCTTTTTATGCATTACTTACTTCCATACAGCATCTCCTTGTGTAATGTGCGCTGCTGAATAGTTGAACGATGCACAGTGATACCATCTGCAGCAAGATGATGTTGCAGGTCTGTGGAGCTGGTCTGTTGGTTGGCTGTTCTCACCATCCTTCGTTTTCAGGTAATTTGAGAATTGTTTTGAGGCTCCCATGTTGCCACTCTTAAGAGAACATGCAAAGAGGAGAAACACTTACAATTTGCCTCCTTAAATAGCCTTTCTCGTGATTAGTTTAACCTGTGTATGGAGCTGAACCAAACCAATTTTGAGTTCCAATAATTAATGCTAAAGGTATTGAAATCAAGGAAATGTCAAGGGTGCCTAAATTTATGCACATGCCTAATTTTGTTTACATAATTATTGCACACTTTCAGTAAATCATATACACTTTATTTCTCAAATATCACTGTGTTTGTTTCCTATATGATATATTTAACTGAGATTTCTTATCAAAACAACCAATAACTTACAAAGGAAAATCATGAACATTTACAGGGGTGAACAAACTTTTGCATACCACTGTATTTGAAAATCCCAGAGTCACAGCAACACAAATAAAACAATGTCATATGCCAAGTTTTTAAAAAAATACTTTTTTTGGGCTTATATGTCAACCACCCACGTGAAATGTTGTTTGACCTGCCAGCGCCTAAAAGCAGATAACAGAAAACCTGCAGGGAAACTACAACAAACAGTGGTGACAAGACCAAATTCAATGTTGGGAGTTGATATCATGGGTCCTCTGCCTCAGAGCCCTGAAAGAAATGAGCATCTGTTGGTGTTTGTTGACTACTTCAGCCGATGGGTGTAACTCTTCCTTCACAGAGTCGCTACAGCACAGAACATTGCAAAAATTCTTCGAAAAGAAATGGTCTCCAGATAGGGTGATCCACATTACATGTTGTCTGACAGAGGGTCACAGTTTGTTTCCTGTCTTTAAGGAAGTCTGTGAGCAATGGACAGTAATACCTAAGCTCACCACAGCTTACCATCCCCAGACAAACTTGATGGAACGCATAAGTCGTACATTAAAAAGCATGATTGCATCATATAAATAAATAAACTAAACAGAAGAATTTTTTTTTTTCTCTCTGTTCCAGGAGGGGAGAGTGTAGCAGTCAGGGTGCAGAGGCAACCTGCTGCACAGCAGAGAAAAAAAAGGGTGTGTCTTGGAGGGAAGAAAATGAGGATTGATTGCACCTGGGAGTGTGAGAGTGGAAAGACAAACAAAGAGACAGACAGTGGAGAAGAGAGGAGAAAGGTGGAAAGGAGGTGAAGCCACCTTTAAGGTTTTTTTGGAGGTGCAAAGCTTTTGGAGTTTTTTTTGCCTTGGTTCTCAGGATCTTTAAAACACTGGGGTTTCTACTGGGATTGTTGGTGGCAGGGCATGATCCAGTCAGCATGGATCAATTCATGTTTGGATGACTGGGAGAAAACAAACCTGTCAACCCAGCCTCTCTACTCCAAAAAAAAACAACAACCCCTGAACAGGTGTTCTCTTTCGTCTCGAGACTATCTCTCCACCCCGTTACATTCTATGTACGGGGATATGATCCCTTGTTCGTCAGAGTCCGTGGATATTTCTTTAAGACACACCGGCTTAACCGGGCACGCCCCACAGCTCACCTATAAAGCACTTGTGCTGGCGTGCAATCATTGATTGTTTGATCTCCACTCAAGTCAGAGTGTTCACAATCTGTGTGATTTCGAAGAAAAACTAAACTAAAAACTAAACAAAAAAGGTAACAGAGAAAGGGTTTCCAGCAGTTATCCACTTACCAAAGTTGTCGATGGCAGCCTCCCTGGATTGCTGGTAGCCTCTGTTCTATTCCCTGGGGCATCGTGTCTGGTGACCTCCCGGTCACGGTGCGTCTGGGGGAGCCTGACTGGCGGCTGTGTCCCCACCGGCGTTTCCTTGCGGTGCCGTGAGCTATCGCGTCTGGTGGGTACAGTCGGCTAACAGCGGGGGTGACTGTATCAGCCGAGCCTATTACGGTTCTCGGTTAACTGCAGTGGCAAAGTGTTCGTATGAACGTATTGCTCACGGTTCGTGAACTCACGCGTTCAGAGGATACGTGCCGAACGCAGGCTGTCCGGGGAGGTCCAGCCAGTGTATTGCTCGCGGGCTAACGCGCTAGCTGAGACGATAACGTGTCTGCGTTGGGCGCAGACTGTGTCAGCTGCAGCAGACACCCATAATCCCCCAAGAGAGTCAAAGAGGGCTTGTCAACATCGGGGAGGTCCAGCCAGTGTATTGCTCGCGGGCTAACGCGCTAGCTGAGACGCTAACGTGTCTGTGTTGGGCGCAGACTGTGTCGGCTGCAGCAGACACCCATAATCCCCCAATGAACGTTTCCCTCTTCTCAAGCCATAAGAAGGGAGGCGTAGAAAAAGAAAAAGAAAAAAAAAAGAGGAAAGGAACTAAGAGTTTGCTGGATAGTGTGTTAGCTGGTGGCTACCTGTTGCCGTGCTTCCGCATAATTACCTGTAGCTCCGCCCCCGTGTAGTGACAGTGCCGCCCCTGGCTACTATGGCTTCCCGGGAGGGACATTCCTGTGTGGGCTGTGGAGTTAGCATGCCTTTGGAAGATGGGCATGATAGATGTGTGCTATGTTTGGGGCATCAGCATGCATTGTCCTCAAGAGAAAATCCTCAGATGTGCATGGATTGTTTTATAATGCATGCACGTACTAGGGAGGCCCGTTGCTGCTTCTTTGCCGCAAAACGGGCTGCCCCCCCCCCCCCCCCTTCCGCTCCTTTGCAGGGAAAGCGGAGAGGGGTAACTGCCCTCACTATGGAAAAAGGGGAGTGTTCAGGTGTCTGGCAGGTACCCCTACCCGCCCCTGTTGTGAGGCCTTCTGTGCTTCACTCCACTTCTGGTCCCAACTCTTCTCCCGCTCTGGGCTTCGGAGTGGAGGAGGAAGAGGGTGAAGAAGAGATTGATATCGAGACAATCTTTTCTTCTGAGGACGATGGCTTGTCGAGTGGGCAGAAACCGCCAGCTAGCACCTCTAGAGGTTAGCTAGCTCGCCGTTATGAGGAGGTCATTGGCAGGGCAGCCAGGGCTCTGGATATCGCCCTACCTCAGGACCCTGTACCCACTGCTTCCAGGTTCGAGGTTGATGTGGCATCACGTCCGTCCCAGACGCAGGTGCCCCTTCTTCCTGATTTTAAGGACTTGTTGTGCCAGAAATTTCCTTCTCCGGCAGCAACACATAAATGGTCATCAGCGTGTAGAAGGCTCTCAGACATGCAGGACAAGGATCAGGTCGCCTGTGGAACCCTCCCCCAGGTGGATCAGGCTATCTCCCCGTTAATTTCCCCTTCCACTTCGCTTCTTGGCAGAGCTACATGCTCCAGCAGGAACTGCAGAGTAATGGATAGTCTGCTGGCTAAACTCCACAGGGCCATGGCTACACAGACCCGTCTGGCTAACACTGGGTCCATTATGTCTCTTTATCTCCGTCAGTTGTCAACTCAACTACGAGAGGGTTCGGGAGACCCTAGTATTGCCGGGGAGATTCAATTAGCCTCTCAGTGCCTCTCCTCTGTAATGAGAGAGCAGGCAGAAGCAGCAGGCTGCTCTATGGCTTCCTTCTGGGTTGTGCGACGCCATCTTTGGCTGTCCCAATCTCAGCTCGGACAGGGAGATCGGGATACCTTACTAAAAGTGCCGGTGGATCCCTCGGCCATGTTTGGACCTCAGGCAGCTACATTGCTCCAGCAGGCACGAGATGGTCGCCGCTGTGCACAGGAGGTTTCAGGGGACCTGGCTAGGCGCTTCAGGGGCTCTAGACAGAGAAAGACTCCAACGCCTCAGTCGCGGCCCACACCAGAGGTCCGGACATGGGGGCCAGGGGATCTTAGGCTCCAGTTGGACGCCTTCCGTCATGGGAAAACTGGAAAGCCATATGCGAAGGCTCAGGGACCATCACGGCGCCCCCCTCCTTCCTGACGGTTCCAGAGTAATGGCATGCCAGCCTCCCCTACCAGCCGTCAACGGGGGAGCCTGGCTAACCTTGGGGGCGGATCAGTGGGTGGTGTCTACCATGACCCGTGGCTACCGCCTTCAATTTTATCGCAAACCTGCCGTGACAAGATTTCCAACCTTCACCACTGTAACCTATCCTCAGCAGGCGCAGATACTGCGGGAGGAACTGTCCACTCTTTTGGAGAAGAGGGCCATAAGAGAGGTGGAGCGAGAAGACCAACAAGCCGGGTTTTTCTCCCGTTACTTTTTAGTTCCGAAGCGAGATGGGGGTCTTCGGCCAATTCTGGATCTCCGGAGGCTCAACCAGTTTCTTCGGCCCCTGAGGTGCAGGATGCTCACGGTTCCCAGGGTGAGGCAGGCCATTACTGCCGGAGATTGGTTTTCCACCATAGACCTCAAGGATGCGTACTTCCAGATTCCCATCTGGAAGGGCCATTGGCGCTTCCTGAGGTTCGGCTTCGAAGGCAGAGTGTACGAGTTTTGTGTCCTGCCTTTCGGGATATCTCTCGCTCCCCGAACGTTTACAAGATGCATGGATGCTGAACTGGCCCCCATGAGGAAGCAAGGGCTCAGGGTCCTGAATTATCTGGACGATTGGCTCATCATCGGAGGAACAGTGCCGTCGCCATGTGGCCCTTCTCCTGAACCACATTCAGGAGCTGGGTCTCCGAGTGAACACCGAGAAAAGCACTCTGCAGCCTTCCCAGGTTGCCACGTTTTTGGGTATGGTTCTGGACTCCAGGAGGGCGACCATCTCGCTAACACCAGACAGAGTGCAATGCTTCAGACGGTGCCTCAGTCACTTCCGGCTTCATTCCAAGGTCACTTGGGGGCTCTGCCTCAGACTAATGGGTCTTATAGCGGACATGGTGCAGGTGGTTCCTCTTGCCCTCTTAAACATGCAACCTGTACAGAGGTGTCTGTTGGGTCAGGGCTTGCATCCACAAAGATATCACCAAACAAGGGTGGTTGTCTCTCGGAGGCTGCACAGTGCTGTCCAGTGGTGGAGAGACCCAGCCAACATCAAGTTAGGCCATGCTCTGGGGTCGGTGATTTATCGCCAGCTGGTCTTCATAGACGCCTCCCTACTAGGTTGGGGTGCCGTTCACGAGGGCTGCGGGATCAGTGGACACTGGTCTGGCCGCTGGTTGAACCAGCATATAAATGTCTTAGGGCTGTTATCCTCGCCCTCAGAGCACTACTGCCGAGACTGAGAGGACATCATGTCATCGTTCGGACAGACAGCACAGTGACAGCTGCTTATATAAACAGGCAGGGGACCCTGCAGTCTCCCTTTCTGTGCAGACTGGCAACCACTCTGTGGCAGTGGGCTCAGCCCCTCTTTTGCTCCTTGAGAGCTGTGCATGTGCCGGGTCTGTTAAACTCAGCGGCAGACATAATGTCGCGAGGGGGCCCACACCCTGGGGAGTGGAGGCTTCATCCACAGGTGGTCAGGGAAATCTGGCGTCGCCTGGGCAGAGCGGAAGTCGACCTGTTCGCTTCAAGAGAGTCGGCTCATTGTCCGCTGTTTTTCTCTCTGAAGAACGACAATCCTCCTCTGGGGTGGGATGCCTTGGCTCATCCTTGGCCACGGCTTCTGCTCTATGCCTTCCCCCCATTCACTCTCCTTCAGCCCCTTCTCCAAAGGGTGCAGTTGGAGGGAGTCAGGCTGATACTGGTGGCACCGTTTTGGCCCCACATGACATGGTTTTCGTCAATCCCGCCCCTGTTAGACGACGTGCCATGGGAGCTCCCGCTGGCTTGAGACCTGCTGTCTCAAGCCAGCGGGACCCTCTTCCATTCATTTCCAGCAGGGCTCAGGTTGGTGGCTTGGCCCCTGAAAAGGACAGGCTCCTTGCTTTAGGATTACCAGAGCCTGTAGTGAGAACAATGCAAGAAGCACGGGCACCATCTACTAGGGCTGCTTATGCTTACCGTTGGGTTCTATTTACATCTTGGTGTGGGGCCCACAACGTGGACCCCTACCTGGCCACGCATCAGGAGGTCCTGCAATTCTTGTAGTCTCAGCTAGAGGCTCGAAAATCAGCTGTTACGCTGTGGGGCATGGTGGCAGCAATTAAGGCAGTTCGACTTGGTGAATACGCACTTACCGAAGAAGGCTGTTCCTTAATTTCACGGTTCCTCAGGAGTGCACAGAGGCTTACAATCCGCAGGAGGGGACCCCCAGTTCCACCTTGGGACCTGGATCTAGTCCTCAGTGCCTTGTGGCACCTGCCTTTTGAACCTCTTGAGGAGGTGAATCTGAAATGGCTCTCCTTTAAGGCAGCATTTCTGCTGGCTGTAACTTCTGCCAGAAGAATAAGTGAGCTCCATGCACTGTCTGTTCATGCAGACTGCTGCAGATTCTCTCCAGATGGCTCTGGTGTAGTCCTCCGACCCAACCCGGCATTTCTGCCTAAGGTCTTATCTAAATTCCATCTGTCTCAGGTGGTCGAGTTGCGGTCACTCTCCTCTGGCACGGATGGCCAGGAGGGAGAGCAGAACCAGTCTGTCTTGTGTCCGGTCAGGACCCTGGCTCAGTACATCCGATGTACACAGGCTGAAAGCGAGGTCTGACCAGCTCTTCATTTGCTTTGACCATGGACACTTGGGCCAGCCCTTGTCAAAACCTCGACTGTCTCACTGGGTTGTGGAGACTGTCTAGCATGCATATGCCCTCTCGGGTGTGCCTGCTCCATCTGGGATTCGGGCACACTCGACTCGCAGTGTGGCTACCTCATGGGCCTTGTGGCGCGGTGCCTCACTTGCTGACATATGTGCTGTGGCCACATGGTCATCAAAATCCACATTTTCCAGATTCTACCAGCTCAATGTGGCAGCCAGTCCCTCCTTTGGGGAGCGGGTGCTGGGTGTAACCTCTCGGTAGACAATGGGGTCCCTCGGTCAGCCTAGCGGCTGTAGGCTGACCGGAGTGGCCTCGATTCACGGGCTTGGTGGGGCCTTGCCTGCGTTCTAAGTCAGTCCTGCGTCTTTCAGACTGGCTCATTCAGCCCCTCTGCCTCCTAGGCTTGGCCTTTGCGTCTTGCGGCGCCTTGTCCTGGTTGGCATGTAAATAGTGTACATTTGTAAAAAGTTCATTTGTTACACACTGGTGTATGGGATTGGGTTGCACTGTCTCCCAGCGGGGTGTCTTAAAGAGTTACCCCGTACATAGAATGTAACGGGGTGGAGAGATAGTCTCGAGACGAAAGAGAACGTAGGGTTACGTTGTAACCTTGGTTCTCTGAGTGAAGAGACTATCTCTCCAGCCTCTAGGCCGCTGGGAGACACGTTCCGATCAAACTATCAATGATTGCACGCCAGCACAGGTGCTTTATAGGTGAGCTGTGGGGCATGCCCGGTTAAGCCGGTGTGTCTTAAAGAAATATCCATGGACTCTGACGAGCAAGGGATCATATGCCCGTACATAGAATGTAACGGGGTGGAGAGATAGTCTCTTCACTCAGAGAACCAAGGTTACAACGTAACCCTACAATATCTCCGTCCCCCCTTCTCTCTCCTACCTCACCTCCAGACTTCCCCTGTTTACCCAAACCAGGCTCCCCTTCCTTTTCCCCACTATAACACACACACACTCACCCACACACAGCCACTCAGCTCACATGCCCTTTTTTTCTTCATTAATGTTTTTTTTCTTTTGGAACAAACAAACTTTGGACTGGGTTTTTGAGGGTTATTAACTCCAAGCGTTGGAACATCTTTTGTTATGTGATGTTTTGATTTAAAAGTTACCCATTGAATGAATTGTGTAGGTGCCACAACAAATTCAGGGGTAATAGACACAGGTGAGAAAGCAATTTATCATACAATGTTTAACTTGAAGCCTGTCTTTGAATCACATCTGCCTGTGTTCACAACTGTTGAATGTATGTAATGTTACAAGATGTTACATTTTGGGTAAGTTATTACATTATGGGGCAGGCAAAATATTTTTCTCCTAATAATGTAACAACTTGTTTCAACTTTATATTTTTCAATTGCCTATATCACCCCAATTCAGCAATCCCTTAACTTGCAGCCTGTTGTTTTTAGAATTCATTTTAAGATTCTTTACTTTTAAGGCACAATATGGACATGGCCCCTTACTGTATTTCTGAGCTTTTAATCCGTTATGAACCAGTCTAAGATCATCTGGCAGAGATCTCCTGGTTGTTTAAATGTCCATCTATGGGGCTTTTGTTCCCAGAGCCCGCCGACTTTGTAACAGTCTGCCAAAAGAGATAAGACTTGCAGTCTTCTCCTTGTTTTATTTCTCTTCTTTTTAGAAAAAAAAACAACTACATTTTACTCTGTGATTTCATTCTTTTTTTTTTTATTATTCTTCTGCCTGTTTGCTTTTCCATTCCATTTGCTTATTTATCTGTTGTGACATAAATTGTTAGCTGTATTGAATTGTGCTATACAAAAAAAGTATTATTATTACTTTTATTATTATTACCAAACTGTAGAATTTGTCATAGGCATGAAAAATGTAAGAACATTTCTTCTGGTGATGTCTCCGACTGTCTCTGTTTTTCGCCTCCTGCTTTGTTCTATGTTAACAAAAGAAAAAAAGAAAGAAACTGGTACAAAAATAACTCCTAAATCACAGGCAAAATTGTTTCTATTATGTTATAGTACAAAATCTTATTAACGGTTCAGCACATACTTTTCCCCTTCCTGGAAATACAAATACTTTATTGCCTCCTTCTAAAGGGTAAAACAATTCTGGCCTATGTCTATCCTTATTAAGAAGTTAAAAGAAATATTGATTCATAACAGTTGTTTTTTTCTATGGTACAAAAAAGATGAAAGGAAAATTAACTTAATATGGCCTTAAGTTCCTAAGAACAACAGAAGACAAAAGGCAGTGAATATCAGTAAACCGATTTCAAAAATGGAAAAAAAGTCGTTTTTGATCACTCAACTTTAATCATTTACTTCTTTTGGTCCATATGGTCCTTTTTGGTCAGCAACATAACAAATGAAACAGCAGTTTTACTTTCACATCCTGGAGGTAAACTCTACTTTCCTGACATGGGACCTGCTGATCTCGGATAGGGAACGACAACCTATGAGAACACACATGCAAACAGACACACACGCACATGCCTGTTAGTAGTGTTTAAAGGACAGGTACATATAATCTGGCAGTAGTTTTCTTGTGTATGTTTGGTACCTGACAGAGCCATAGCCAGTCGCAGCTCTTCTTGAAGTACCTCTAGAAGATCAGTCACTCCCTGTTCTCCCTGGATACAAAACGGTAAAAACATTTTTTTTCCTGGAACCAGCATTAGAGAGAAATCATGTTGAGTGCAATGACTCCTGAATTTCAGTTTAATTGATGTAGTGCTTCACCTGACAGGCAAGGCCCCAAAGCACAGGTCTACCAATGAAGACAGCCTTTGCTCCAAGAGCTATAGCCTTAAGGACATCTGTCCCTCGCCTCACTCCTCCGTCCAGGTAGACATCACAACGGCCTTGTACTGCCTTCACCACTTCCTCCAAAACATCCAGCTTTATACACAAACACACAAGCTTTAGTTTGTGATATTGTAACATAAACCACAATTTAAAAAGTTTTTTCTTATCCTAATATTTTTCAATAATTACAGTAATGAAATAAATGTTGCTATAGGAGCTCTCATCTTCCACTTAAAGGGGCTGTGCCCCTTGATGTATGTTACATACTGACAACTCTGTCATCGTAATGCTCCTGTAGGGTACAGAAACAGGGCGATGGGCATTTAAAGGAATTTGTTTCAATTTGGATTCAATAATACACAGATTAAATAAAGACCCTGATAATTCACAACAGTATACCTTCTGATATTTGAGTGCAGTGGTTACCGCTGTTGCCTAACAGTGAAAAGTTTCCTGACAGGGACTTTCTGTGTAAATGGACTTCAGCTTGTGTAGCCCTTTTCCAGTCTTCTGACTGGGCGGCAAAATGATAAAATACTGTGTATTTAATTAAAAATCTGTTATGATACTCCTCTAGGCATGTTACAGCAGCGTCAAAAATATATTTGTATAATACTTGATTAATGAATTCATGCTAAATTAATAACTTGCAACTAAAAGGGCCTCACTCAGAGCCTTCTCCTCAAATACAAAGTCTAAAGCCTATACTAGATTCTCGGTCCGCCACCTGCATATCGTCAACTCCTCTCTGTTGATGGGTGTGGAACCCAGTGCACATTATGTCTTTAAATTTCTTTCTACAAATGATCTGTGTCAAGTCAAACTGGACTTTAGTCCGTTTAAAAGAAAACAAAAATTATGATTGAGTACATAGATCAATAAATTCAATTCAATTCAATAATTTCAAAAAAAGAAACTGCAGAAATACATACTTTATTTTTGTTAAAATGCACTAAAATTGGTTTAGAGGAAGGGTTAATTAAAAGATCAGACTAATTAGCAAACCTGACCAGAAGGGATCAATCTTCACAGCACAAGTGCACCGGGGGCATTAAAAAGAGCGCACACAGAAAAGTTCGATAGCAGAGGCAGACTGGTATAGTAATGACGTATTTTTGTAGGCCAACCCGAAAGAATTTTCGCAGGTTGTTCCTACGAAAATTCTCCTATGGGATTTTTGCATTGGATTTTGGATCATTGCAGAAAATAAGCTCCGTGTCAAACACACATTTCTGATACATAGCTGTTCTGTTCAGCGGGATAATCTTTACAGATGAACATCATATAAATGAAGTTTGAAGAGTTAATGCAGCCAAGAGAAGTAAAAAGCTAACGTTATGCTCTAGCGAACAGAGTCAGTTTATAATGACATCACGACTGTTATGCTTCATCGATCTAATCAATAAGTAATAAAAAGCTGTTGATGTTATGCTTTAACTCTGTGCATTGCCTGTGTCGAATCAGACTTAAAGCTGTTTGTTTACACTTACTGACGTTTCCTCCTCCATGCTTGTGTTGTTCTTACTCTCTGATGTACATCTCTTCGGATAAAAGCATTTGCTAAATAAATTGTAGAATTTTAGAATACACTACATTTTCAAAAACCTTTTTGAAAAAGTTTATGGCTAAATAAAAACCCAAATTCAGATTTGTTCAAATGCCACAATTACATTTTGTTGGCCATAGTAGGATTTTAGATATTGCAGAACAAAAAAGAAAAGCATTTTTTAATAAGCAAAAAATATTCATCAAGTCCACAAATAACAAAAACATACAGACCGTGGCAGGTACTCCATCCAGTTGTCGAGCTCCATGATTAGATACCAGGATACCATCTACACCATAATTCAGTGCCTGAACAGCATCTTCACCTGACCATGAAATCACAGACAGACACTGCTAAAATCACTGAACCAGACGGTAAATGCCAGGTTGGTGCAAAAAACATTCCTCACAGGTTAAAAACAAGTTGTTCTATTGATTTAAATTTCTTAAATAACATTATTTAAGTATTAAATACCAGCCACTTTCAACTCTAAATTAACAACCTCAAAACTGTTTTGCAAACTTTATTTGGTTGGGAATTGGGAAATGTGGGCATTAGACAGGCCCCAAACAGACATTTTTCAGCCTGTGCCAACAGACAAAGCATGATTCTATCTTTGATCCATTTGGTCAATTAGGACATTCTACCATGATTAAATTTTGTTTGATGTGGGCAAGACGCTTAACCCTAAATTGCTCCTGCTGCAACGTGTGAATGTGTATGAATGTATTAGTAAATTCTGATGAACACTTTAAATAGCCGTGTGAATGGGTAATTAATAAATGAACTTGAGCTTGCATAGCGCTTTTTCTAGTCGCTTGACTATTTAAAGTTCTTTTACTTTGTAGATCCCACCAACCCATTTAGTCCCTTTTACACGCATGACTAACAGAATAAACTAATCCTATGAAGACATATTCATGAGCTTCTAGTGGACGCGGATGATGTAGGACGTGTGTAACGGTAGCTCGAAGTTTGGAATCAATTTGCGATTCCACTGTAACGGTAGGGGTTTCTGTATCTGTGTTAAATGAATGATTAGGACATTATCAAACAGACTTGTGGATCATCTTAGATGTATTTATCCATGGTCAAATAACATAATAACATAACAAACAATAGCTCAGACATGCTTCATGACCAGAACCTTGCAGTTACTGGCATGCTGCTCACAATCTCACATACTAGTGAACCAGGACTCCGCAGTCACTGGACCCGTGCTGACCAGGATCTCACAATCATTGGCAAAGTATTGTTCTTTACAGTGTTCCTTATATTCTGCTAGAAAGACAGCCCACAAATACTTCACTCTGCTAAGGCATGAAGAACTCATCTCCTCGACTCAAATGTCAAACATCTATGTTAAGCTAAATCGCTCAGACAACAACAGACACTTGGCTCCAAACCAAATATAACTCTGCTACTACTGGGACATATGTATGATCTCTTACACATGTATGTAGTACATCTTCACAAACCTAAATGAATTACTCTCACATGGTTGACACAATTAAAAGATATATCCACAAATGTATCAAGATGAATAAATCCATGAAAATACGTACTATCAGTAGCTCTGCAGGCAGGAAATCATCTCTAAGTTTGAGTCTATAAGTCAGTAAAGACTGAAGTTTCACGTGCCCTGAAAACGTTGGAAGAGAAAATTGACTGACTGAAAGAGACTATTTTGGACCTGCAGTGCTCTGCTAATGATCACAAAGTCCACCTAACGAGCCTACAAGCTAATGTGGCTAAGTTATCAGCTACAGTGGAGTCCTGGGTAAGAAATGCGAAGATTTAGAGGCCCACTCTTGGCATAATAATATTCAGCTTGTGGGCCTGCCTGAAGGAACCGAGGGTCCTAACCCTGTGGCCAAACTTTTGAAAGACTTGTTGAACCTCGAAGCTGAGCCTGAGTTGGACAGAGCCCACCGCATGCTGCGGGCAAAGCTGCAGGGGGTGAGCCACCACGGCCAATTGTCGTCAGAGTCAACAAGTTCCAGGTCAGAAATTTCATTCTGTGTCATGCTGGAGAGGCTTTTCCTCTGATTCACAACAGAAAAAAGGTCTATATCTTTCAGGATTTCACCTCTACTGTGGTCAAGCAGAGGGCAGTGTTCATCAAGGTAAATAAAGATCTACATTCTTATGGTAATGTAAAATGTAGCCACACTACAGATCACTCTACCTAACGGCCCAACCCAGAGATTAGTCGACCCGGACCAGGCGTTGGAATTCGTGAATAAGAGGCTGAAGAAGATCCAGGATTCAGATGGGGACTGAGACTTACATCCGGGGGTGCAGTGATGCTATTGTTTTGAGGTTACAGACTCCAGTCAAGTATTATCATGCACCGTTTCTGTGCCTTCCAACTTTGTTCATTATTTTCAGATCTATTAGGTCTGCCTGCCTGTCTAGTTAAGGCCCGTACTGTGTGCTCTCAAGAGTGGGGCACTGTTTTTGAAAGATGACACTTTATTTTGTTTTTCAGAGAATGTTGAATATCAGTATTTTATCACTACATTCAACCTGACTTCTACATAGATGTAGGACGGTTCGTTCATACATTCCCTGAAGCCGTTGTTGGATTCTGGCTAGCCATGTTCTCTGAACAAACGACTCAGGCCTGTATCCCACTTTTAAAACCTGAGTAAAGTAAACCCACAAGGAGACCCCAGTCTATAAAAGCCATCACATCACAATCAGTTGTGTGACTTTCTCCACAACAACAGCTTGTTAGAGGAGTTTCAGTCGGGATTTAGAGTTTACCATAGCACTGAGACTGCACTAGTTAGAGTAACAAATTATCTTCTGTTAGCCTCAGATAGGGGACTTCTATCTGTGCTTGTCCTGTTAGATCTTAGTGCTACTTTTGACACGATTGACCATCAGATCCTGTTACAGAGACTAGAACAATTGCTTTGAGTTACAGGGACTGCTTTAAGTTGGTTTAGATCCTATTTATCAGACAGATCTCAGTTTGTGCATGTTCATGATGAGTCTTCTATGTACACCAAAGTTAGCCATGGAGTGCCTCAAAGATCAGTGCTTGGACCAATTCTATTTACATTAAATATGCTTCCTCTAGGTAGTATTATGAGAAAACACTCCATAAACGTTCATTGCTATGCAGACGATACTCAGCTATACATATCAATGAAGCCAGTAGACACCAATCAGCTTCGTAAATGCCTCAAGGACATTAGGTCCTGGATGACCAGAAACTTCTTGCTGCTCAATTTGGACAAGACTGAAGTTATAGTGATTGGACCTAAGAACCTTAGAGAGACTTTGTTAAAAGGAAGTTTTTTCTTGCCACGCTATGACGGATTAAGCTGGGCTCTTGTAATATAGCAATTAGTAAGGTCCTTTACCTGCTTTTTGTAAACATAACAATGAGCATGGTCTTGTTACCTGCTCTTTTGTTAATGTTAACAGACAAACAGTAAGGTCCTTTACCTGCTTTTTGTAAAGTGTCTCAAGATAACCCCTGTTATGAATTGACGCTATACAAATAAAGATTGATTGATTGATTGATTGATCACATCCAAAGATTCACTGTCTTCAGATGCTTTCAGCTTAAAGAGGATGCCCCAGCTCTTTCAAATGCTGGACCTTAGCATTTAACATCCAGGTACTGCAGGCAGCCTACTCTGGATTTTCCACAAGATGACCACAGCTTCTAGGGACTGTAAATCACTCCTCCTTGGCTGCAGCAGATGTTTTGTAAATTTTCACATGCTGAATCAAGTATCAGAGGCTTCAGTTGACTACTTCCACAGCATATTTTTGAGAGTTTTGGACACGATCCGAACTACCAGATTTGAGCACAAAGAGTTTCTCCCCTTTGATTTTTGTAAGACGTCGCCGAACGCAATCGGACAGGAGAGCTGAAGAAAGCCACTGATCCTTGAATCCATAAGGACACAAAGAATCCAGCTCCAGAATCCAGAAGGAATATTAGAGCAAGGCCCAAGTCCAATATCTGAATCCTGCTACCTACTCCTCCATCTGTCACAAAGGAAACCCTGCCTGAAGCCGCTGATTTGAACATTCAACAAAGTGAAGACCAAAAATACCTTGCAACAATCACGAGGAGTTATCCACAATAAGAGATTTTGGTCTTTTATTTTTAGCTTTTAGAAATAGGCAATATTTGTGCATTATTGTTGTCGAGACGTCACATTCTGTTGTCAGCTGCTGTATTTGTTTTATTGTGCTGAACCGCTGTGTTCGTCATTGTGTTTTCATTTAATGCTATGCTAGTTTACTTTCAGTTAACTACTTTCACCATCAGAAAGACCAGTGTACCGTTGAAGCAAAGTCCGACCACTGGCTTTCTGGTGTTTAAGTTATAGTTACTGAACTCAGCTCAGAGAGCTTCAGCTATTTCATTGGGAGAACGCATGGCTCCCTTTGTTGTCCATCATCTTGACCATGTGATTGACCACATGGTGCTTTGTCCCACTCAGCCATCTTGTTCTCTCTCTGTCTCGCGCACGCACGCACGCACGCACGCACGCACGCACGCACGCACGCACGCACGCACGCACGCACGCACGCACGCACGCACGCACCCACACACACACACACACACACACACACACACACACACACACACACACACACACACACACACACACACACACACACACACACACACACACACGTAGTTTAGTTTATAATAGTTATTTGTTTGATTGAGTTTCATTTATTAACTTGATGTTTCTTTGTTGAATAAATTCTGTTATAATTTATAGAGCAGTTTTGATTACTTTGTGTTTACACTGTGACATAGGCTGGGTGAAAGGGCTTTCTGTTCGGATTTCACACCTTCAATTAAATACAGATTGTTAATTATTAATGGTATTGTTATTTAATTAATTAATTTGAGACTGATATTTTAATACTTGGTTGTTCTGTGTTCTCACAGTGGTGCCCCAAGGTTGATTAAACTCAGTTTAATAACAAATTATTGATTTATATTAATAATTAAATAAAGTTAATTATTAATATTAATTTGACAACATTTTACTTTATGAAATCCAACCTAATTGTTGGTCATGTATTTGCTCCTGAAAACCCCAACACCGTCTAAGATCTACTTATTTTTTTTCAATTACACCAGTAGGTACCTCTCTTTGTTTTAATATCGCAATGCTCTTGCAGCATAATGGCCCAGCCTAATAGTACACCGCCTAATGTAGGTGGCGATATTACGTTTGTTAGTTTCAATTGCAATGGTTTGAACGATCCAATTAAACAAAGTCTTACATTATCTACATCATGTTAACACATGTAATTTTTCTGCAGGAAACCCATTTGTAAATACAGACAATCGTAGATTAAAACTTGGGTTGGTCAGATATTTCTCTTCTCTTTCTTCAGTAACAACATAGATTAATTTTGGTTGGGGATTTTAATTGCTGGTTGAACACTTCATTAGACCGCTCCTCTTCAACCTCAGTGGCACATTCTGAATCTGCTGAAGTAATTGAAGCTTTTATGATGAGTTTAATGTTTTTGATCCTTAGCTTTATTTTAACCCAGACAAAAGGGGATACTCTTTTTTTTCTAATGCAGTTTTTTCTCCTGTACTTTTACATGTTAAACCCACAAGTGATAACATCAGTTGTCATATCAGACCCATTTGAAATTATTAATAAGTTTATGGAGTTTTATTAATCATTGTATGCATCGCATTCCTGAAGGTCTTGAGCCGTTCTTTGGTGAAGTTACCCCTCCTGTTTTGGATCGAACTGTGAGTGAGGAGCGAGAGCGCCCTATCACAGCACATAACCTTGAGACGGCTGCCAAATCATTACAAAGTGGCAAATGCCTAGGATGAGAAGGCTTTTGATAGAGTCGAGTGGGATTAATTGCTTTTTATTGTATTTTGGGAAAATTTGGATTTGGGGTGAAATTTGTTTCTTGGGTTAAGTTATTGTATTCGTCTACACAAGCCTCTGTTAGAACAAATAGCACAAACTCAGAATACTTCCGACTGTTTTGCTCCACCAGACAAGGCTGTCCATTAAGTCCTTTTTCATTTGCCCTGGCCTTTGTCAGCTGTCTCAACCTGATATCAATGGTATAACAAGAAATGGGGTGGAGCTGAAAGTTACCCTTTATGCAGATGACCTTTTACTGTTCTTGTCCAACTGATCTTGCTCCATTCCTACGGCCCTTTCAGTCTTCGAAACTTTTAGTGAGATTTCGGGATATAAATTAAATTTAGAGAAGAGTGAAATTTTTCCTATGAATAAATTAGCCAAGGAACCAATTATCCACTGAAAAAAAATCCATTTGAAATATCTAAATCAGACTTTGTTTATCTGGAAGTATACGTGGCTGACACATTGGTTAACCTTAGCAAGATGAACTTTGTCACCCTGTTTAAACAAAACAAACTACATTTTGAAAGATGTTCCTTATTTATTACAATGTGTTGCAATCTTCCACCTGCTTTCATTATTCAAGAAAGTATATAGCCTTGTTACAGATTTTATCTGGAACAAAAAAAAAACTCAGGTTACGACTATAGATCCTACAGCAGCCCAAAGAGTTTGGTGAAATGGCTCTCATAAACATTTTATTTTATTATTGGGCTGCAAACATAAGGAACTTAAACTACTGGCTCTGCCATGAGAATACTGGCTCCATTATGGCTGGTTGTCAAAGCAAATTCCATACTTCCGGTGACATTGAAATCCTTTCTGTACTCACTTCTTTTAGCTTCCACTTCCCCTTATTCAAACATTTTTATTGTTCCCTTTTGCCTCAAAATTTGGATCCAATTTAGGCGCCTAAATAAAACCTTTTCTGTCTGGGCTCCAGTCTCAGCAAATCATGCCTTTCTTCCATCCCTAATAGACAGTACATTTCTTTGTGGGCCAGGCTGTGCATAAAAACTTTTGTAGATCGATATATAAGAGTCAACATTTGCGTCTTTTTGTCAGCTGGTTGAAAAAAGTTCATTTCCTCAAAGCCGCTTTTTTAGATACCTCCAAGTTCGTAATTCAGAAAAATTCAAAATTCCTCATTTTGTTCGTTCTTTGGGTCTGACGTTTCCTACCCTCCCTCCCTCTTCAAATTTGGATATTTTCCTGATGGCTCTTCCATTGAAGGGTGCAATATCTGTCATTTATTCTAATATTCATAAACTCAGCTTGAACTCTTCTTTAAATACAATAATTTTATATTTTGGATGCCGTTTGGGAGGGAATTTTGCAAATGGTTCACAACTCATTTATTTGTGCTTAAGACAATTTTACTCCATGCAGAATTGTACTTAGAGCACACTACAGTAAAGTGAGGCTGTCCAAAATAGAGTTTCCTCTCTTTGTGATAGGTGCAAACAAGCTCCAGCGGATTATATTCATACATTCTGGCACTGCCCTTCTCTGAGTACATATTGGTCAGAATTTTTGGTTGTAAGGTCACAGGGAAAACTCTAGTTCCAAATGCTTTAATTGCTATTTTTGGTGTGTTGCCATCTGCACTTTGTCTTCCCTCTAACAAAAAGGACCTGATAGCGTTCTCATCCATGTTGGCCAGGAGGCTGATTCTGCTGAGATGGAAATCTTAAGCCCCACCGTCACATGTATACTGGGTTAAAGAGTTGCTTTATTTCCTTAAACTGGAAGCAAATCAGGTTAACCCTGTCTTAGGTCCTTTGCAAATTGTTGGAACCACTTTTTTAAGTATAGAATGTCATCTTGATCTTGTCTGAGAATCTATCTTGAAAAATCTTGTTTTATATACTATTTAATATTGTTAACCTTGTTTCTTTCTTCTAAAGTTTGTCTTGTTTTTTATTGAGTTTAAATAAACAAACTCTATTTTGTACGGGTATTTCTAAATGGACATATTGTCAATTTGGAAAAGCAATACAGAATGTTTTTGAAAAAAAAAAAAAAAACACATTCATACTCCACCAAAGAAGAAGCCTCCCCAAGGACACATGATTGCAAGAGCTAGGGATCAAACGCCGACCTTCCTCGAGAGAGATGACAAACTGTACCAACTGAGCCACAGCCGCTTGGTCAGGTGTGACTTGCTGTGTAAAAAGTAACTTGAGTTGAGACTAGAAACAGGCTATACAAGCTCAAGCCTGTTAACCCTTTGTTATAACCAAAACTAAATGTATTTAAAAAATATGTATACATTATAGAAAGATAATATTAAATAACCGCATTGAAGAAGTAGCTTAGATTGGCTTTAATTCTGTTTAATTAATATTTGCATTTGAGTTTCAAAATTACATTTTGGTCACATAAATATAATAAAAGATATATAATTGTCTAAGTAAGAGTGTCCTACAAGTTGTAACAATTTTCCCTTCTAGCAGTGAGAAAAAAAGTTAATGTGGCCTTCTTGATAATCAATTGCCCATGCCTAACTTAAATGTTATTATGAAATGTTTATGTGATGGTTGCCCATTTCTGTTGAAATATCTCAAATCTCATATTTATTGTTTCCATATCACAGGCAATCCCAAAAATGTTATTTCTACTCCACAAAGCAAGGTTGGATTTCTGAAAGCCTGCACAGGCTGAGTAGATCAGATGCGTTAAAACTTACCTTTAGTTTAATCCTGTGTGTTGACAAAAGAATCAAAGTATATATTCCAGACTTGTGTACTTCTAGTGATGAAAGTTACAACATAAAATGATTCTCTAAGATTCCAAATCCAAAACACCAACCAGAATTAATATTTTTAGACACTTCAAATCCACTATCCATTATTATTCCTCAACTACATTTTGCATGGATTGAAACAAAGTCAAAAAGAGCTAAAACAACCCAAAATAGAGATTTTTTTAAACTTCTTTTTTTCCACATAAAAGTCTGTGTGTTCTCTGTAATAAGAAATCACTGCACTATTTATTTGGGGTGAGTAAAAGGGGTGCGCATGTGTGTTTGTGTCGATTGTCAACGATACCATTCAGAACTCCTTTCACAATCACAGGCAGATGTGTTTGCTTTTTTAGCCAGGTGATGTCATCCCAACAGAGAGTTGGATCGATTGATTTTGCAACATAAACAGCCAAACCACTGTCTTTGCCGTAGTTCCCCTCAGAGAAAGCCAGAGATGCTGTTGAGAAGTTGGACATACTGGACACACACACCCCCCCCCACCCCACCACCACCACAGAAAGAGAGAGAGATAGAGAGAGAGAGAGAGAGAGAGAGAAAATTAAGAGTTATGATGGAACATACATATGAACTTCATATTAATCACTATTGTTGTTGTTTGGTTCCTACCTCAGATGAATGGGAAGCTTAAAGCGGTTGCGCATATCGTCCCATCTCCTCCCAAGATATGGCGTGTCTACAGTAACAAAGATACCCCTATATCCTGCTGCCTCTGCCCGGCGAACCAATGAAAGTGTCAGCTCTCTGTCTTTATAGATGTATAGCTGCAGCCACAGAACACAGCCACCATCCTGGGAGTCAGTCACTGCTGACATCACTTCTTCAATAGTGGAGGTGGCCCAGGAGCTCAGCATCATCCCTGTTCCTAATGTTTGGCATGCTTAAAGACAAATATTAATTGTGGTCAAAGTCACAGCAGTTGAAGAAGACTCATTTTAGAACTCTTCCAAAAACTTTGTCAAATTTTACACATGCAATTCTTATCCTATTATTATTATTTTTTAACTTGGTCTTGGGTCATCGCTTGGCTTGTCATTGGCCATCAGCCACTAAACGCTACTGTTCTGGCTACCTCAAGATAGTGTGATTCATTTAAAATATATTGTTGATTGTGTGATCTCTTTAAACCCTGGTCAGCTGGGGTGGCCATTTCCTGTCTGTTGTGGACAGTTTAATCTTAAAAAGGGACACATTAAATTTGACAACGACCAATTATTTAAAGACAGATTGTACCCTCCCACCTGCAGAATCAAATGAGTTAGGATGATAGGCTAGTCATTGTTTTGGTTTATTTTGTGTTTATTTATTTGGTTATTTTCCTCATTATCGGCTCACTGTTTTAATGACAGTAATTTATGGCCTGATTTTATAGTGAACTCTGTTTCTTTGTGATTAGGTGCTGAGGTCCAATGGTGGCAGTCCAGTTCGCTAGTGGTGGTTTCTTCACAACCTTTTTTAATCTTATTGTTGTGTGCAGTTTAACGAGTTATTTTAAGGATCCCTTCCCCCTTTCGGTTCCCCCTGCCACATTGTAAGCCTCAACCCTGGTCCCCCCCTTACCTGGTCAAGTGCTATTTTATTAGTTATTTTTGTGTATATTTAGTTTCCATTTTGATTATATTTTCCATTATTTGAAGTATTATTGCGTTTTGTGAAATAAAGTTTTCCGACTTTTAAATGTCAACCCGCCTCTTGCTCTCTGTCTTGTCTGTCTGTCTGTCTGTCTGTTTACATTTTTACATTTACAGGATTAAAGTTATACATTTACCAGAAAACATCTGCACACTACAAAATTAAATTGGTTTATTTACAATAATACATTTGTAGATCTATTTATATTACGCAATGCTTAAATTAATAATAAAAGCAGCTGTGAGCCTGAAAATGAGGAAAGTGGAACTCTAACAGCCATTTCTGCTGCCACAAAAGAGACAATTTCCTCTAAATTAGCATGATTTGTACTTCGCGGAAGCCCTATTACGGTATTTGGCAGTGTATTTTCAGGGTCCTGATACTTATGACAATGTGATGAGGACGTGCCAGGAGAAAGTCTGTTTCATTGCTGCACAAGTAAAGCCCCATAAGATCTTTTTGGATATCTTGAGACCTTGTCAAACTGTTATTTTAACGCAGGTCATTCCACAGAGAGTAAATTGTCAATCTGTGTTACAGACTACACAAGGAAGTATTTCCTTGTGTGTAAAACCTTGCTTTCAGTAAAACATAACAAGATACTCCACATTCCTCATTTTCGTACAGCCTGCTCTGCTCATTCAGGATGGCGAGCAGTTTGTTCATGCTCTACTGATGTAAATATTGACTAAAATAATGACTTAAATGGAGTAAATGTATGATTTAAATCTCTTAAACACATTACTAGCCATATTTTTATTTTTTTTGCTTCTTCCATGCATATTTTTTGTATTTTTTTTTTTACATTGTTTCCAATGGAAGAGTGTTCTATTATTTATTCTATCTTATTCTTTAAATTGTTATTTTTTTGTTACCTGATACAGGTTATTGTACATGCTGCTGGAACCTAAATTTCCCTGAGGGAGTCATCCCAAAAGGATCAATAAAGTTCAGTCTCAGTCTAAGTCTACTATTGTCAACTTTATCTTGGGATTTTTTTTTTTACTTTATTCTGTAAAATGTTTGATTTTAATCAAGAAATCTCAAAAAACGATTTTTCCTTCATGTGGCCTTATACTCTTTAGTAGGTTACCACATTGTTCACAGCACTTTTTTTTTCACCGCAAAACAATAGGAAAAACACTTACAAGACACCTGTATTTGTTACCATCAAACAAACACTTACATTAAACTGTAGCCCAAATAGAACAGACACTTTTTAATGCTTTGATTTGGCAGCAATTTTGTAGTCCATAATTTTTTTTTTTCAAAAACTGCAAAACCACTTTTTTTTTTCAATTAAAGCCAAACTTACTAAACTTCATCTCCATTCCAGAAACAATCAAGATTTTTAATTGATAAAAAATTGAGCCCACATGCATTAAAATGTTTTACACTATACAGTGTAAACAAATGCTGCAAATTCTTGCAAAATAAATCTCTGATGTTCATGGGAAAGACAATCACAATATTTGGATGTATGTATAAGTATATGTGTGAAAAATTTCAGAAGTTTATTTCAAAAAGTTAATGAAAAAAAGTTTTAATTGTTTCCTCTTCTAAGCCATTGCAATCAATGGAAAACAGAATATGTTTAAACATTAGTTTGTCACTGATGGAGCAATAAGTCTTTGTGAAAATAAATAACTGGCATGTTGTTTAGTCAAAGTATACACATTTCCAGAATGTTCTATGGATAAACTAAGTTTTGACAGTAGTTCAAATTAATTAATGCAAATGCTGCCTATTGTCTCCTGAATGTCATGAAGCCAGGTGTTTCATCACTCAGCCAATAGCTCATTGAGATCAGAACTTGCCTTGGAAGTCAATCCCATGGTGTATTTTCGTCTTACTGTTTCATAGTTTGGTTGTTAGTGTTTCTTGTTGTATTTTGTAATTTCTGATCCTAGTGTTCTATTTTATGTGATTTGTTACATTCTTGAGTTTTCACTGAGTCTTCAATGTTTCATGATTTATTTTATAGTTGTCCTCGGTGTTTCAAGTCTTGTAAAATTATAGAACAATTAGCACTGGACCACTTTTAAAAGACTTTGATTTTGTCTCATTGATCATGAGAGAGTGGGCATTCTTTCTGGAGAGAAACGACTTTCCAAACATTTGACCTTCACATTTTATGGGAAACAGGCAAAACAGTAATAAGAGGAATGATAATATCCTAATTATCAATTGTTTGCATTGTGGCAGGCAGAGAAGGTAGGAAGATCAAAAGGCAACGATGGCTTGGGTTATTGATTTGATTGTGTTCTATTTACGTTTTGGTTTAAGGCATTGGGAAATATTGGTGTCCTTAAAGGTTCCATTTTATGCTTTTTCTGGTTTTATATGCGTGTTATAAAACCAGCGGAAAAGTGGCTTCTCCTACCCCCTACCATTAGCAGAAGCAATAGCTGCATGAAACACCCAGTCCCTAGCCCCCCTTGTCCCCCTTGTTTAAAATGTGTGGAGTACCATCACTAGACAAAGATGTCAATGAGCCCATTGCTACCAATATGGTAAAAGGGGCGGGATATATCTGAAAACAAAGCTGAACAATTGAACAACACACACACACACACACACACACACACACACACACACACACACACACACACACACACACACACACACACACACACACACACACACACACACACACACACACACACACACACACACACACACACACACACACACACACACACACACACACACACACACACACACACACACACACACACACACACACACACACACACACACACACACACACACACAAGCTCAGGCTGTGTACATTTGGAGAACTAGGACAAAAGACTCTTTATTCCAGCATGCCTTGCAGGTACTCCCAGAATGCTTTGCCACACCTAACACATAGGTGTGAAGTTTGAGAGGGTTAAAACCGGCTGTGCCCCTTCTCTCTTTCTCTTTCATATGTCGTCTGCCGACGTTCGAGGATACCAACTCTGATTCCTGTTTCAACACGCTTCTTTTTGTTTAAAGTTTTGGCGCGCAGCTAATCCAAAGGCCTTGAAGCATACCGACGCCCTGAATTCCGAGCTTAGATCATCCATTTGAGCGCATCTCTAAGAAGAGCGTCTTAATTCTCCCGTAGTAAAACGGTATTGAGAGAGATTGTAAGGATTACGTCTCGTTCCGTCCTTTAAAGAAAGGACATCCACGGAGATCACCTCGCTCGACGGAGGACACCACGGCTCTGCTCACCCTCTGGGACGCGACGCCATCACCATACAACTGCAGGAAGAAGCTAGAGACTGCCACAGCGAAGGACCCTCTTTGTTGCTCCTTTCATCAACCGTGGACAAAACGATTACAAGTGAGGCTTAGCTAGGTCTGGGCAGTTAGATATAGAGAGTGTTTAATAACTGAGTTATTATTGTGAAACGGTGATAATATTTGCTTGGTGTTTGACCACTGTGTCTTAGGTTTATGAGAGTAAGATCTCTTTTGTTTTCTTTATTTGGGCCGCTGCGTCCCGTGTGTTTCTCCGTCTCTAGACAATAGACCTGTGTTCTGTGTCCGCCATCACGTGACCACGTGTGGTCGCGCCGCCATTTTGATCTGTCTCTGTCTGTCTCTCTCTGTCTGTCTCTCCCCCTCTCTCTCTCACTCACACAGAAACACGCGCACGCACACACACACACACACACACACAGAAACACACACGCACACACACACACACACACACACACACACGCCACGCTTGTTTGTTTTTGTTTGTTACCTGTAGTTTAGCTTATAATAGTTGTTTGTTTGATTGAGCTTCATTGATTAACTTGATGTTGCTTTGTTAAATAAATTCTGTTATAATTTGAAGAGCAGTTGTTTGTGATTACTGTGTATTTGCATTGTGACTTAGGCTGGGTGAAAGGGCTTTGTGTTCGGATTTCACACCTTCAATTAAATACAGATTATTAATTATTAATGATATTGGTATTTAATTAAGTAATTTGAGACTGATATTTGTAATATTTTGGTTGTTCCCTGTTTACAGGGTGGTGCCCCAAGGTTTATTAAACTCAGTTAAATAATAATTATTGATTTATATTAATAATTAAATAAACTTTATTAAATTTATTTTGACAATCAAATTTTACGTCATAAAACCCAGCCTAACCGTTGGTCAGGTATTCGCTCCTGAAAACCCCAACAGCAGTTTGTGTAAAGAGATATTATATGAACTACCACAGCATCTGTGCATTTCTCCAACTTTTAAATTTCTATACTGAAACTCCTTAGCAGAGGTGTAACGATTCATTCAACTAGCTAGATATGATTCACAATCGTGGGTTCATGATACGATTTTTTCACTATTTAGTTTACAAAAGACAAATGATGACTAAATAAGATTCCTTTAATATTTTCAAGAAAAAACCATTGCCCTACAATTGGGCTACAAACCTGTCTGCTTGTTACAACCAACCACTTCTGCTCTAGAGCTGCTGACCCTCACCATATTACTGACAGGGTTCGAAATTAACTTTTGACTCACTGGCCAAGGTAGCGGGTAGATGAAAACGGACAAAGACATACATCTTGTTGGCAATAAGCCTAAGTTTATTTAACTTTTTTGAACACTCAATACACAAAGACTGAAATGGAATTTTATCTTTTGAGGGTCTGTTTCTCTCTACATTTAGGTGGACTGGATGGGGTGGTCATGCAGGATGGTAGCTCATCACTTGTAACCGCGTTACATAAAATAGCTGGAGTTTCCTCCTCTTGCTCCTTGGATTGTTTCTTACTGAATTTAATGAAAACAAGCTGCTTTGTTTTGCTTTGTGTTTCATTTTTGCTAATTAATAGCTGAGTCACATTGAGCTTGTTCTAAAAGTTTGCCCGCCGACTTCATTCATTTCATTATATCACTTGCTGGTGACTGACGATGTAGCCTGTGGGCAGGCTTAAGAGTCCACACGTGGGGTAGAAGCCGCTGAGTGGCTAAGAAGCTTTGACTCAAAGCTTTCCTCAGGCTGCTTATTGGATGAACTGCTAGAATGAAAATCACTCACAACTCTGGGTCAAAAGCATGGTCAAAATAGGTGGGCCATGACCTAAAATGGGTGGGCTGGGCCCAATAGTAGCAATGCTGACTAAAAAGTTAAAAGGGGCGCGCCATGCGCGTATGTGTGTGTCTGTGTGTGCATTAGTGCTAAAGTGTCTGTTGGTGTGTCAGACTCTCAGTGTGCTCTGTGACGCTCACAGTCATGACAGCAGAGAGAGGAGCAGCTACATAAAATGCGCTCAATACTTGTACAATACATGTTTTTATTACTTTATGGTAAAACGTTCACCTGCTCTGTGGCAGATTGCCCTCTGAAATGTACTCACCAAACACAAAATCTTCCCGCATTTGGCACATGGTTGGTATTGATTTCGGACCATGATTAACTGCCTCACGATTAATCTTTATATCCCTAGTGCTCCTTTAATATGAAAAGTCAAGCAAGCAGAATAATGGTGTGTGTAAAATTTTATTTCCTTTAAGACATAGGTGAACACAAGTTTAAACTAGCTCAAAATGCTAAAAGAACTATTTTGAAGTACTGTAATTATGCAAATGTGCTTGTGTACTTCAGTTTGGTTTTCAGTTATAGGTTGGTTTGTTCTCCCCCTCCCCTCTCTGTTTTTCTGGTTCCTGCAGGTATCCGAGTGGCAGGGGATGGGGCTGGCTTCTCCACTCAGCAGACGAGGCACACCTGACTCCACTCATTAATAATTTCTCCTATAAGAACCTGGTTTTCTCACCACTACTCTGCCAGATAATTCTGTCATGTTTGGTAGAGGCGCCTCACACTTCCTGTGTGTCATTATTGTCCTCTGTGATTTTAACAAAGGTAATCTCAATCATGAGCTTCCTAATTATAGGCAGTTTATTAAAGCTCTGACCAAAGATGCAAATGTTTTGGATCACTATTACACCATAGTCAGTAATGATTATCACACCGTGCTGGGACATGTTTTACCATGAAGTAATAAAAACTATGCTATGAGTATTGAGCGCATTTTATACAGCTGCAGCTACCTGCTGCTCTCTCTGCTGTCATGACTGAGCATCACGGAGCAGGCTGGGAGTTTGACACACCAACAAATACTTTAGCGTTAACGCACACAGATACGCGTGCTTATATATTTTATTTTTTTAAGTACTTGTTATCTTAGCCTTGATTCTTCTTTCACACCAATACACCAAGACAAATTCCTTGTATATGTAAATGTACTTGGCAATAAAACCATTTCGTATACTGTGTGTGGTTGTGAGAGACGTTACCTCTTGCTGTAGCTATTTCTCCCTCAGGATGAGCCATCTTCTGCATCGCTGTGGCGGCAACACAGATAGGCATGCTGAGCTGCTGACCCAGTACAGAGACAGACAGATCCACTGTGGAAACATCCCTCAGTACCCGCGGGACAATATGCCACCTGAATCCACACAATGTACACATACTATACATTAGTTCTTTGTGTGCTTTCTGAAGCATGAGCAAAACTAAGGCCACGTCCACACGTCCACACGCATCACTTCTCACCTGTGCGCCGACGTGAGTGGCCGCACTTTCAGTAGCTCCGTCCCTGTCGTACTCGTCTGATATGTTATTCGTTTGTTGTGGCTCTGTGCCAACTTCTACTTTTATAGTTTTTATAGTACTATACTATATAGTTTTTATAGTACACCTTCAGTGTATAACTTAATGTATCCTATGGATACTTTTTCGTGCCTTCGTGGAAAAAACAGCGGAAAACTTTCTTATTCAAGGGAAACGCTGCTCTCGCTCCGGTCAGCGGGACAAGCCGGCATCGTTCACCCCATACCAGAGGAGCTGAGGCGGCGGTATAGAGGCTGTCGAGCCGGGGCTCTGGTAAGGGCTAAGCTCGCGGCTAAGCGATGGAGGTACAAGCCCTCGGTTCCGGTGATAGTTATGGGGAACGTAAACTGTCTAACCAACAAGACAGACGAGCTGGCTGCTCTTGTGAGGAACAACCGGACATTTAGAGAGTGCAGTTTAATGTGCCTCACAGAAACCTGGCTGACTCAAAACACCCCGGACGCTAACGTGGATCTACCGGGCTTTACTACAGTGAGAGCGGACAGAGACACGAAATGCAGCGGCAAACGGAAAGGAGGAGGACTCGCGCTGTTTATTAACAACAGATGGTGCCACCATGGACATGTTACTGTGAAGGAGGCAACGTGCAGCAAAGACATCGAGCTGCTGGCGGTGGGTCTCCGTCCTTACTACATGCCGAGGGAATTTTCTCACGCGATCGTGGTCTGTGTTTACATTCCACCCCGGGCACACGCCGAAACTGCGTGTGACGTCATCCACGCGACCACCTCAAGATTACAAACGCTGCACCCGGATGCTTTCATCGCCATCTCAGGGGACTTTGACCATGTTACTTTGAACTCCACACTACCGGACTTTCACCAGTTTGTAAGCTGTCCCACCAGGAAGAACAGGACAATAGACCTCCTGTATGCAAACGTGAAGGACGCCTACACTGCCACCCCGTTACCACCTCTGGGTAAGTCCGACCACAACCTGGTCCTACTAAAGCCACAGTACAAAACTATGATCCAGAGACAACCGATAACTACACGCACCTTCAGAAAGTGGTCTCCTGAGGCAGAGGAGGCGCTCAGAGACTGTTTTGAGACCACTGACTGGAGTGCCCTACAAGAGACCCATGGTGATGACATTGAGGGGGTCACACACTGCACAACTGACTACATGAACTTCTGTATGGACGTTGTGGTTCCCACTAAAACTGTGCGCTGCTTCCCGAAAACAAGCCCTGGATCACCAGCGATGTCAAGGAGATCCTTAACAGGAAGAAAAGGGCATTCAAGGAGGGAGACCAGGCAGAGCTGAAGCGGGTGCAGGGGGAACTCAAGGTCAGACTCCGAGAGGCAAAGGAGGAGTACAGAAGGAAGGTAGAACAGAAGCTGCAGCAGAACAACATGAGGGAGGTCTGGGAGGGCATGAAGACCATCACAGGCTGCAAAAAGAAAAACAACAATGCAGAAGACGGGGACCCTGAGAGAGCAAACCAGCTCAACTTGTTTTTTAACAGGTTCGACAGCCCCGTCGCTGCAGCCAGTGCCTGTCCCCCCAGCACCCCTCTACACACCCCCTCCCCCCCTCTCACCGCCACCAGAACAGATACAACCTCCAGTGACAATCCATCCCCCCTCCCCCCCACCATCACCAGAGACCAGGTGAGCATGGAGCTGAAGAGACTCCGCCCCAGGAAGGCAGCAGGCCCAGACAAGGTGTGTCCCAGGATGCTACAGGCCTGCTCTGCTGAGCTGGGGGAGCCACTTCAGCACATCTTCAACATGAGCCTGCGGCTCGGGAAGGTTCCTGTGCTCTGGAAGACCTCGTGCCTCACCCCTGTCCCCAAGAAGAAGAACCCCAGTGAGCCAGGCGACTTCAGACCAATCGCTCTGACATCCCACGTTATGAAGACCTTCGAACGGCTGCTGCTCCAACACCTCAGACCCCAGGTACAACACGCACAGGATCCCCTGCAGTTTGCATACCAGGCAAAGGTGGGCGTGGACGATGCCATCCTCTATCTTCTACACAGGGCTTACTCTCATCTGGACAAAGGGAGCAGCGTGATGAGAATCATGTTCTTTGATTTCTCAAGCGCTTTCGACACCATCCATCCCCTCCTACTGAGAGACAAGCTGACCGAGATGAGGGTGGACTCGCACCTGGTGAGGTGGATCACAGACTACCTCACAGAGAGACCACAGTACGTCAGACTGAAGGACTGCACATCTGACACTGTGGTCAGCAGCACCGGTGCACCACAGGGGACTGTGCTCTCCCCCGTCCTGTTCACCCTGTACACCTCTGACTTCCAGTATAACTCTGAGCTCTGCCACATGCAGACATACTCGGACGACACTGCGATAGTTGCTTGTGTCAGGGATGGACAGGAGGAGGAGTACAGGAGCCTGATCGAGGACTTTGTGTCGTGGTGCAGTGCCAACCATCTGCAACTAAACACCTCCAAGACCAAGGAGATGGTGGTGGACTTCCGAAGGAAGAAACCACATCTAGAACCTGTTTCCATCGGCGGGGTCGACGTGGAGGTGGTCAGGACCTACGGGTACCTGGGGCTGCAGCTGGATGACAAGCTGGACTGGTCGCCTAACATGGACACTACCTGCAGGAAAGGACAGAGCCGTCTGTACTTCCTGAGAAGGCTGGGGTCCTTCAACATCTGCAAAAAGCTGCTGCAGATGTTCTACCAGTCTGTGGTGTCCAGCGTCCTCTTCTACGCCGTGGTGTGCTGGGGAGGAAGCTGCAAAAAGAGGGACGCAGCACGCCTGGACAGACTGGTGAGGAGGGCCGGCTCTGTGGTGGGCACAGAGCTGGACTCACTGGTGACAGTGGTAGAGAGGAGGTCTCTGGACAAAATGCTCTCCATCATGGACAACACACACCACCCTCTGCACAGCACCTTCACCGGGCAGAGGAGCATGTTCAGCGACAGACTGCTCTCACAGTCGTGCTCCACGGACAGGCTCAAGAACTCTTTTGTCCCCCTGGCCATCAGATTGTACAACACTTCACTGTCACGGCAGGGAAGAAGCGCACAGTGATCCCTGGACTCTTTTTTCACTTTTTTCTCATTCCTCATCTGCACTGCTGACCTCAGAGTCAGCCCCCAGTTGGACACTGTAATGCATATTGATAGTCACCTTACTGAGCACAGGTCACTTTAAAGATAATCACCCTAATCATGTCTGGTTTCATCCTACTGTTGTGTTATGCTACATCTGTAATGGTTGACATGATCACCCTAATTAGGTCAAGTTTCACTCTATTGTCTTCAACACTTAATGCTAATCTGCTCCTCAATAGTTGGGTACTTAATGATGATAATCACCCTAATCACTCCTGGTTTCACCTTATTGTCTAGGACACGTAATGCTAAATCACTGCTCCTTTAAGTTGGTGAGCCAATTTACATTCCTGCATTGACTGTTTAACGACTGTACTCACACCTCTGGCATAAGCTCAAACACCTCTGTACATGCACATGTAACTAGTTTCTAGAAGGTCAGCACTTTGTTTCTAAGGCTCTTTAACTGTTTACAGGTCTCTTTTAACCAACACATGTTTTTCTCTCCTCACAGGTTATGTACATTATGCTATATAAGTTTTAAGTCTAATTGCTAATGCTAACTGCACAGGTTTAACATATAATTATGTTTATTCTTAGTCACATAGGGGCTGCTAAATCTTGTTTGGGGGATTTTGTATACAGAGGGGAGGGGGGACAGCGGGTGTGTATTGTAACTAATGTCTTGTGTCCTGCCTGTCTGTATACTGCTACTGGATGCCTTGAATTTCCCTCGGGATCAATAAAGTATCTATCTATCTATCTATCTATCTATCTATCTACAGATATTTCTATAAACCTGTTTTCTCTCCCTCTGGTTACAAAAAATCCCGTCCACACCAAACTTTCTCTCAGTCCACATTGCAACACAAAAATAAGAGAAAACATCCACAGAAGCATGTCCAGGCTAGTTGGTGGCAATAAACACTGTAGCTGTGTCTCATTCACATCAAACACTGTAAAACAGGGGTGTCAAACTCCAGACCTGGAGGGACAGCTTCCTCAGACTGTTAGATGTCTCCCTGTTCCAACGCAGCTGAATCCAATGAGCAACTCGTTATCAGGCTTCTGCAGAGGTTGACGACACATTGGTTTAAAGTAGGTGTGTTGGAGCAGGGAGACATCTAAAAGTCTTAGGTATCTGGCCCTCGAGGACTGGAGTTAGACACCCCTGCCATAAAAGAACATTGTGAGCCTGTGCATTAAGCATCCTTTTCACAGCTGCAATTTGGAATGATGGCGAAACAAGTAAACAAACTCTGATTCATTTTTTTGGACGGATGAGGAAGTGGAGTTTCTGCTTAGGGTTACACTTGAAAATAAAATTAAGTGCCAGGAGAATGTCGACTGGGAGTCATGCCAAAGCAAGTATCACGTCATTTTAGCTGCATAAACAAACCAGTAGCCTGCCATCTTGGTCATGATGCATGCACTTATACAGCAGTGTTACATAATACAAGCCTCTAGTGGTCAAGGAAATTTAAAGGTGCCAGCCAAACATCAGCACAATTTTAGTTAGCCTACTTTGCCTGAGAAAACCTGCTCTGTCTGCAGTTACATTTGGAGTTTTGATTAATTTGGCTTAAATCATATATGGCTTCTTTCTACAAAACTAAAAGAGTAAAGCGATAGCCCGTGTGTGTGCTGTAGCCTACCTGTTAAAAGCAGCTTTATTGTCAACCAGGGTATGTTGCTCTTCTGCTCCCGAGTGGTAGTAATCATACACAGCTTTAGGAAGAATTTTCCTGGCTTCCTTCTCAAAATCTGACACACACACTCGCTGCATCGACATTTTCTTGATTAAACTCTAAAGCACTCAGGCAGACCACTGTGCATTGCTCACTGACAGAGATAAGAGTTGATGTAATCATTAACCTGCTGAAGGATTGCCTTGTTTAAACATTTATCTTGTTTGTTCTGTCTGGTTAACACAGTCTGATCCTTAATATCCTCTCTTTGTTTTTACTTTTATGAAATACAAGTGGCTGTGAACTTTAAATCCCAAAGGAGGTTTTAAAATTGCTGATTTAGCCTGTTCAATCAAATCTATTGAAAAACAAATTCTGTTCATTTGCCCACTCCCTGTCTCCTTCTTCAGGGCCCCTCCTCTGACCTGAGATGTTGTTAAGGCCTTTCCACGCTTCCCTCGCATTGTTCTGTTGCAATTTCTCCTCCATCTTTGACCTGTAGCTGGCTTTCCCCTCCTTGATTTTTTTCTTCAGCTCCTTCTGCACCCTTCTCAGCTCCTCTCTGTCTCCAGACCTAAAAACCCTCTTCTTCTCGAGCAGCAGGGTTTTCAGCTCAGGAGTCACCCAGGGTTTGCTGTTAGAGAAACACTGTACTTTTCGGTGGGTACGGCGTTCTCAACACAGAAGTTTATGTAGTCTGTGATGCAGTGGGTTAGGCTGTCGATGTTCTCTCCATGTGAGCTGCACAGCACATCCCAGTTGGTGGTTTCAAAACAGTCCTGCAGCGCCTCAGTGGCCTCCTTAGGTATTCTTTACATACCTAGTTGTGGGGGGTTGTTTTTTCACCATAGGTATGTAAATGGACTGCAGTCTCACCAGGTTGTGGTCAGAGCGCCCCAGTGGGGGGAGGGGTGATGATCTGTATGCATCCTTGGTGTTTGCATACAGTAAGTCCAAAGTTTTGTTTTCCCTGGTGTGGCAATCAACATACTGAGTGAAGGGAGGGACAGTGGCAGACAGGGAAGCGTGATTAAAGTCTCCTGAGATGAGAATAAGAGACTGGGGGTGCAATGTCTGTTGCTGAGACACCACACTATGGATGAGTTCGGGGGGGGGGGGGGGGGCACTGCAATAGTGTGAGAAAAACTTCTTACCACTGTCCCTCAGGCACCGCTCTGCTCAGACTAGATGAAAGCCGTCCAAAGTTACGAGCGTGTCTAGAGTGAGTTCATTCAGCCATGACTCCGTGAACATCATGATGCTGCACTCGCGGTATTCCCTCTGAAGTCGGGTAAGCGCCGTCAGCTCTTCCATCTTATTAGGGAGAGATCTTATGTTCCCTATAATTAAAGACGGCACGCATGGTTTGTACCGTCTTTTCTTTTCCCGGCACTTCACCGAAGCTCTGCGGGGATGTCCGGTCTATCCGCTGGATGTATCCGAGGCTCGCACAGCGCGATCTGCTATTCGCAGGTGCAAACAATGGAGCTGAATGGGTCTCTGCAGGAAGTTTTAAAAACACAGAATGAAAAAAAGCACAAAAATTAAAAAATAAAAATTCAAGTCCATGTTCGTTCTAAAAAGATGGAGTTACAAATAAAGTTACAAGAATTTTTTTTTGAGATTATCAAAATAAACTTAAAAACAATAATAAGGGGGACCCAGAGCAGCGCCAAAGTGCTGACCTTCAAGAAGTTTGTGTTGTTTGTGCATGTATAGTGGTGTTTGAGGTACTGCCAGGTGTGAAAACAGAAGTGATGTTATATAAAATAACTGGAAAATGAATAACAACTCTTTAGTTTAATGTTTTATTTGGCATACAACAAAATTCAATAAAAGCATAAAGAATTGACATTTTACACCATCACCCAAAATGAATGTCTCCCACTAAAAATGTAAAACTTGAAGCTCAAGAATAATAAAATACAAGGGTTGGGGCTGTGGAGTGAATACATATGAGGCAAGCAACATCTTCTGACAGGCAAGGCAAATAAGGCAGAAATCCCCTACCACTATATCTAACAAAGGACTTAAAGCTACAAATCACAACACACTAAACGTACGCAAAGAAGAAAAATAAGCAGACCGGTTTCTGAGCAACTCTTTGCCCTAAAAATGAACATTCCAAAAGTACTTCAGTAGGACGTTTGTTTTTTTCCACAAAAGCACATTGGAAATCTTACGACAGTGAACAGTCAGTCTTAACTGTAAGGCATAACAATCAAATTATTTTATTTTAGGGTATTTAGGTAGCCTAAAGAATACTGTTAAACCTTCATTCTCACCATTCTTGCCCAATCAGGTGAGCTACGGGAGTCACATGGCCATTGAGGAAAAGATTAGAGAACACAAATGCGGTCTAGCAAATGTTCCATCCATCTGAGCTTTGGTCCCAATGAAGTCCCATCCGCAGCTCGTGCTGTATGCTTCAGAGAGTAACCACTCACTTCCTGCCTCTTCTTGTCTTCAGGTGGAGTTTGATTTTCTCAAAGGATGAAGTTGGGTTTATGGGCACAACTTGAAAGAGCTATGCAGATGAATGGAGAAGGTATATCCAAGTTAAGGGCAAGGAGGCAACTAGCCCCTTACCCCCTTCCCCGAAATCAGCACTGCTTTGCCTTGTCAAACCCTATAAAAAGGAATGCATGGCAGCTGGCCAACTACGCAAAGTGTTAGCCCAATCGCCGATGGTTGGGGGAGTGTGGTTGCAGCGGTGCCACAAGGTCGCTGCCCCAGGAGATTGCTAGGGCGGACTAAGCATCCGCTTCACATTTCCTTCCCCCAGAGTAACCTGGTGCTGCTGTTGCGACACCCCAGACCCACTGGACCTCTGGTGGATCTCCAAGCCTTCTTTGGATCATAGACATGAACCAGTGTAGCATTCACACCCAGGCAGTCCAGCCTTCATATAACTGGGCCAGGTTGTCCATGTTGGTGGCCTCCTTGATGACAAAGTCCACCTGTAACATAAAAGCAAGATAACAGTTCACAAAACATAGTGAACAACCACTTCTATACCAGAGCAGGGCTGACCCAAGGAGCAATCAGCTAAATATGTCAATGTTAAGAAGAAAAAGGTTTTAAAGAGACAAATAACCTGTAAGTCTAAAATATATACCTATCAAGCGCCACCTCTTTCAATAGCAAAAAACTGTTTATGACAATATGAATGCACCTACTGTAGTTTTTAAATAGCCACCCTTATATACATATAGTAAAGGGAAAATGCAAATAGTAATGTGTTACAAACTCTTAATTGTTGCTTAATTTTCTTCAAGCAAAAACTGATGTTGTAATTTACATGAAAACTGATTAATGGGCTTTCGGTCTGGCTGGCAGCACGATGGCAGTGTAGAGTGAGAAGTGCTCGTCATTAATAATTAATAGTTGCCCAAATTCACTCAAATTACCTCAAAGATTAGGTAAATCAAACGTTTTTTTAAATGGGTGACAGGGGAACGACAGTGTTGTTGTAAGTAAAGCACAACAGAGAAGACGGTCAGGTGCCACAGGCTAATAATGCTAATGTGGAGGACAAAATGCAGCAGGAGCAAACTGGAGAGGTTGAGTTAAGCCTAACCCTGAAACAACAGATAATGCTTGCCGATCATTATATTTAATTGATTAGAAGAAAACTCCAGGCCATGTTGTTGAGTCTTAATGCAGAAAAAACCTTTGTTCAGGTCAACTGGGAGTTTCTTTATAGAGTAATCGAGAGTATTGGAGAGTGTGGGATTTCACCAGACCTTCATTAGGACTATTCAAGCACTGTATAATAGCTCAAGTGCAAGAATTAAAGTGAACGGAGACATATCAAACTGGTTTAAAAAGGGAAAAGACAGAATTCCCAATAAGACCCCTACTGTTTGCCATATTTATTGAAGCTTTACGCCAAAGGGATCATTCAGGACAATAACATTAGAATGTATGAAAATGCTAGGGCAAGAATACACAATTTCTGGTTCACAATTTCTGGGTTGTATTGATGGCTACAAGAGAAACAAATAGAAAATACCTCCTAAATTGAACACAAATGGGAAAAGAAAACTAATTTCAATCTCAAGACAAGCTTGGGGAAAATACTGAGTTCTAATGGAAAATCACAAGCTCAATCTATATATGTATGCGTCTAGAATGTTACCTGCTCGGTAACGCTCATCCTCCTGTTGGGATCAATGTCTCTGCCCTCCAGCTTGGCTTTGACTCTCTTCCATACACTTACAGCATATGAATTTCTCTCCTGGACAGCTGTTAACAAAGCACACAGCAAAAGCAGTCTGAGTTAAGCCACTGAGAAATAATGCATCTGTTTAGGAGCTGTGCTTGCATTTCTCACACACACACACACACACACACACACACACACACACACACACACACACACACACACACACACACACACACACACACACACACACACACACACACACACACACACACACACACACACACACACACACACACACACACACACACACACACACACACACACACACACACACACACACACACACACACACACACACACACACACACACGATGGGTAGAAACTGTTATCTTGCATTTGGTTAAACATATTTAAATGAAAGTACCTCGTCCTGTTTTGGGGTCTCGTACAGCCCTCTTTGGGCTGGGGTTCAGACCTTTGCTGTTCATAGGCAGAGTGCTAGGTGGGGTATCATTGGGGGTTCCCAGGTTACGTTGCAGAGCCTTGCGTGCATTTTGGGACATTGATTCAGGCTGGGTCTTCACTCCACTGCATCTTACAGCTAAAGTCAAACCACACTTTAATTAGAATATGTTTACATTATTATAGAAAATTAAGACATTGCTTTTCATCTATGCCTTGGACACAATGTGTGGCTGCAAAGTTTGTAGATTCATCCACGAGAAAGACTTACATAGATATCATCAGGAGCTACTGGAACTCGGATTTTTTTTTTTTTTTTTTCGTGCGCAAAACTTGTTTCTACCATTTACAAAGCATCATTTATCAGTTAATTGTTTAATATTGACTCTATAGCACAAAACGTTATAACTGAGTAAAGTACTGAATGCATTGTATTACATTTTTCAGTGTTGGATGTTAAAACAGAACATTTCATAGTCTTACAGGGTATACTGTTCACCTCATAGAAAGAAGGAAACTAACAACTATCGGGAACTTTTAGGATAAGTGAGGGGTCACAAAATTGTGTACATTCCAGAATGCCCATACCTGCTGCAAAGCTTGTCTGTGCTGCAGAAACAGGACTGGCACATTCATTGTCTCTGTCTGTCACCAGTGGAGAGGCAAAGCCCACTAAGCCCTTGTATACACTAGTGATGTAAAAACAAATTATTATTACAGAAGATAATTAAATTGTTTTATTCACAATACAACAAATATTTGAGTTTCATCTCTTCAATAATGGGTTATACCTCAGGAGTTAAATGGAAGGTTCCATGTGTTTGAATAAGAGCATATGTATATGCGAGTAAGAGTACCTTTGGCTTTGAGACTGCAGCTCCTTGAGTGTAGAAGGAATCTCCTCCAACAATTCAAGCTGCTCATGGTTGCGAGGCTGCCCACTAGCTTGAACCAAAGTGAATAACACCAACTGGATGTTGTCCTGCCATGCTTTGTACTCCAATAGGAAGTGACGGACACTACCTTCATATGCAACCTCTTCTCCATCCGCCAATGCTACTTCTTCATCCTGTTTCAAAGAATTAACACAAAAAATGACAATTTGGGGCACACGTGAAACAAAAATTATGGCATTTCTCACAGTTTTACGTTCTAAAAAAATGCACTATAGGTGACCCAAAACATAAACTTATAAAGTATTTGGAGAAAATGGTGTGTATGCATGGATAAATTGAGCAGATTAAAGTCATCTGTTTCAAAAACTTGAGGTTACTTACATAACCCCAGTTCTCTAAGTAGTGTCTCACTATGGGGAATGCGCCTCCTGTGTGACCTTGCTTAATAACACTACGCCAGCCCTTAATGGCTGGCAAGGTTGATGTCCATGTCTGGAGGGGAGGGGAAACAAGCTAAAGACAAGCTCACCTCTTCCTAGCTTCCGTAGCAAGGAGGGTGGTCTGGTGAGACACTCATGCTACTCAGAGAACCAGGTCATGTAAATATCTAAGGCTCTCTTTCATTGCATTCGTTTTGTGTCTCACTATGGGGAAATATTGACTCACGTATTGTCAGACAAGGCTGGCATTAAGACAACTTTTCCTTGTGGTTTTTCTTACAATTGGACCCACGCCCCAAGAAGAAAGTGAACTGAGGGCTGAACGTGCCATGGTTGGGGCAGTGACGTCCAATTCATAAAATCTAGCAAAGGTGTAGGGTGAAGCCCAGCATGCTGCGGTACACATGGAATGTGACAGAAGGCCTGCAGGGAGCTGAAGGCCCTTGCTAGTATAAGCAAGAGCAATCTAGTGGGACAGACGTGGTTTGGACACTAGTTTTCCTGTGTGGGTTCACCCAAGAGAAAAAGAACTGGTTGCCCTTCCAGAAACCCAGGGTCCTTTCCAAATAAATGTACAGTGCACGGACAGGGCAAAGATTATGCAGATGCCTGTGTGACTGATGTTCCTCAGAGGAAAAAGCCTAGGGTTAAAAGTGAAGGAAAAATCTTTGCCTTCCAGTCCACTCATTCCTCCAATCTGGCCAGAGTGGGAGGAAGGAGTGCTACTGGTGGAAAAGCATACAGAAGGCTCTTTGGCCACCCGTGTGCCAGTATATCCACTCATGGTGGCACTGAGCATTGTCCACAATCGCCCGACTGAATCGTGACCAAAACTGGAAGCTTTATCCCAAGGTAGTGAGGCAGTCTGCATACAGTGGGTTGCCCCTGGACAACAGATCTGCCCCGTAGCTCTGAAAGCAACGCATGTACCGAGAATTCTGAGACAGCAGGTGTACACTACCCCATATTATAATTCTGTGTGCCAGTGTGTGTAACTGGGGGGGACCTGAGCCCGCTCAATTCTACTGTGGTGGCCTATGTAAACAGATGGAGTTGTCTGTTTACATACTCCACCACAATAGAATTGTCCAGTCTCACCAAAACACGATGACTTTAGCCTTTAGCCATGGGAGGAAATGTTTCAGAGCCAAGTGAAGAGCCAGCAGCTCCAGACAGTTTATGTGAGCAGAGCGCATGCGAGAGCCCCATTTCCCATTCACTGTTTTCCCTCATGAGTGGCCCCCCCAGCCCAAAAGAGAGGCGTCTGTTGTGATCGCCTTCCTGTAGTAGACAGTAGAGGAGCCAAGCTTTCATGGGGTCAGATTAGGAACTGTCTGAGAGCAAGAGAGCAGTCTGCAGCTCCTGAGCTCTCTTAGGTTCCTCGGGACTGTTGATGAGGATGGCCTGCCCAAACAACCACCCACCCCCCTATCCTATCCTACCCTCATTTCTGCATCTTGTCCCATCTCCCCCATCCCACTTCAAGCCCAGCGCAGTTTAGCAGATGGCTGTGCCGTCATGAGCCTGGGTCTGTTGAAGATTTCTGCCTGTTAAAGGGAAGTTTTTTCTTGCCACGCTATGATGGATTACGCTGGGCTCTTGTAATATAGCAATAAGTAAGGTCCTTTACCTGTTTTTGTAAACATAAAGATGGGCATGGTCTTGTTACCTGCTCTTTTGTTAATGTTAACAGACAAATAGTAAGGTCCTTTACCTGCTTTTGTAAAGTGTCATATTTCAGAAAGCAATCTTCATGGGGCATGGCTTCAGGGCACCAGGCAAGAGGGCATGAGACAAGAGTTTCTAGCACTAGTCTTAACAGGCTTGGCTCCAGGCTGCATAGCCCAAATATTGCTGCTAACAGATTGATTTTCTTCTTTTTACACAAGTTTTGTCGAGTGGTCAAGCAATTCGTTTTGATTTGTACTTTCAGTTGTGTTTTACATCAACAACATTTATCAAAAGTTTATTAAAAGGCATGTGCATGTGTCCAGTAGCTGTATCTTAAGTTTACCTTGGCCATTGCTTTCAGCAAGTGTTTGACATCTGCCAGCTGGCGATTGTGGTTTGAAAGAATGGTCTTAATTGAGTCTACAAGTTGCTGCAATGTCTCCCCACAAGAATCCAGCTGCTGCTCCCGCTCCTCTCGAGTCCTCTTCTCAACACTCAGCTCCTCTTCCAGCTTCCTCTGGGCACAGCACAGCCAATCAGGACTTCCTATTGGCAGGTCCAGCACTGGGCTCTGTTGGGATAAATAAAGAGCTTTAAAAAGTATATGTAGTGGAGTTCTTGAAGGAGGGCAAAGGGCATTTCAGGAAACTCATAACAGCGCATAACTATGACATTAATCTAAAGGTCTGGGTAACCTACCAAGATAGACAGCAATGTTGAGAAACAGTAGAAAAAGCATACCATTTGACTGAACAATGCTTTTGTTGTATTAGCATTTTGAATATAAAAAGAATGCACAACAATTCAAAATGTAATTAAATCCTTTAAATTCTTATAGTTACTGAAAGAATGAAATAAGCAAATATTTCTTTAAGAAAGCTTTTAAATTGCATACCGCCGTCTATCATGAAGTTCATGTTTTGTGAAGTTACATGTAGATATGTCCTGTTTGGATTGCAATTTCTGTACGTCTGTATGCTCCTTTTGTAGAGTAAAATGGATGAATTGGTTTAATTTGCCTTGAAGATGTATTCAAAATCCATTTTGAGAAAAAGTTGTAGTGCAGCTAGAAAATAACTAATGTGTTTTTTTCTGTTTTAGTGAACAAATGTTAATGGCTAGATGTAAAAAATATTTTAATCACTTTATTTATGGGAGGGTACTGGCAGTTACTGACAACTTTAAAGGTGGAATGCTGTTTTGTTTGTAAGTGCTAGAGTTGACCTTGTTAATAAACAAACCTTGCATGTGCTGTATTAAAGTTTGTATTATGACCACTCTGTCAATTCCTTTTATAATAATTTAATATTTTGCATGACCCACACTTAAATAGTGATCGGATCCTGAAGCCGCTCAAATTTTATACAAATCTTTTACCTTATTCTAACAGGCGTATTACCACTGACCAAGCATGGAAAACCATTATTTTTCTGACAGGTTTCTTTTGTTTTATATATTTCATATTTAAACTCTCTTTCTGATCCCACCAAATGCTGTTTTGGTGGCATCTAAGGATCATGTTGGTAGGCTCTGTTAGCCTTTTAGTAGGACTTAAGGGCATAATAGGGATGAGGGGTTTCTACAAGGATTGTTTATTCTTTCATCAGGGCACAAGTACCTTTTGTTAATTTTAAAATTATAATTATACTTATACTATTACTTATAATTCTTTAACATATAACAGAAGTATAAATATTCTTCGTATGCAATTACAAATCAGTCATACTGTATATTTTGACAGCAATATAGAATTTACAGGATAGACATAGAACCTACCAGTCTGTTAAGTAGCTGGAGCTCCAGAGGAGACACTGTGGTATTAAATTGTGCAGCATAGGAACAGGTCTGCTGGCAGCGCTTCAGCAGATCAAACAGCGCTGCATCCATGTTGAGGGCTTCAGGGGATCTGGTCCGAAGGCTTTCAAAGTTCAGGATGGTGGAGCACAAAAAAGTGACCTGAAAAAAGCAGCAAATCCTGACAGTTGCTTTCACATAGGTCATCTTTCAGATTATGTGACGGGTAAAGAAAAAGTGAATCACCCCACAAATTGCCCCTTGATCATGATCAAGGTAGTGGTGTTACCTGGCTGGTACGTTGGTTTTCTCTGGCAACCATAGCACGTCTATCCCTAATGGTCATCTCGAAATCCTGCAGGACAGGTGCAAGTGCTGGGTTGGCTCCACCAGCCCACTTCAGACGCTGTTCAATGCTAGCCTCAAGTGATGCCAGCTTCTCCTGAATAACCAAGGAGTCAGACAACATAGCATCTGATCTCTGAACATTTATTAGATTTTTTTAAATGACATCAGAAACATTTTTAAGCCAAGCAATACAAAACATTTAATTTTGCCACATAAAAATTTTGTTTGCAGTAAGAGAAGGCTATAACGTTTTTTTTCTCGTGAAATACAAGGGGGGGGAATTTAAAGTAAAGATAGTTAAGAATCCAAATATCTAATCACTTTCATTCTTTTTCTAAAAATAAGAAAACTCGTTGCCTCCTTGACAGTGTTTTTATAATTTCTACTGCTTACTTGTATATTGTATTCTGCATCGCTTGTGTGTTAAACTGCCCAAGCACTGCAGATTGACACTAGCTCAGATAAATCTAGTGCAATACGTCTCATTACCTTAGATTAATGTATGCTGTCCAAACTAAACAATAAATTAATAAAGTTAAACTTGGAGCATACATGTCATGCCATATGTTGACTATCAAAGAGTACATTAAAGTTTATGCCTCCTGAGAGCTGTGAAATGAAAAAACTCTTTAGGAAACCTAGAGTTCCGCTTGTTTTTGTTTTGTAGAGTTTACACTTCTTCTAACTACACTACAGCTCTCAGCCTACAGTGAAAGTTGACCAACAACTGAAGAGTTGGAACGCCAACTTCTACTGGCCAATAATTACCTTTACCTTTAAGACTTTAAATTAAAAGTGCTTTATTTACAGGACAGACTACCACCCTTTTCTTTAAATGCATGATTATAAAGGGAAAAATACATACTGAGGAGGAGCCAGCATGGTCTGTTGCACTACGTTTGCCATCAAAGCTGGCAATACACAAATAGCATCAGGTTGTGTGCAATGTGTACATGTTAGCATGTTACGCTGGTATATTGGTCACTCAGGTGTATAACCCGCTGTGCACTTTTTCGACAAAATACAGACGTTAAAAGTGCGTCTTACAGACCGAATTTATGGTAAATTTGTAAGCTCCGTTTCCACCAAGTATGGATCAGTACAAGTTTGGTACGGTTTGGTAAAGCTTGTTCAGGTTTGCGTTTCCACAGCTGCCAAGTGCCCTCTTGTGTAGGCCGATAGTCGCGTTAGCTATGTAATAGTGTGACACTATGGCAGTGCGACAGTGTACCCCGCTAATAAATTCAACAAAGAAGAAAAACGCGACACAGTAAACAAATACCAACATCCATATGCATTTAGTAGTGGTGGTGCGCTGCTACTGAAATATGACCGCTGCTGATTTAGTTTTTTCTTTTTATGAGAGAAGAGAAAGTAAATAAAAGGAAAGGGAAAACAAAGGACAGAGGTCCAGCTTATCTCTTTATTAATTAACATTGTATTATTTGCGCAAAGGACTCAAATGTGACCACTGCTGCTGCCTTTTTTTTTTCTTTAAGAGAGAGGAACGGGAAAACAAAAGGAGAGGAGACTAAAGCCCCGTTTCCACACAGCAGTCTGGTACGGATCTGTACCGTTTGGTTCGATTAAGCCCGATCCTGTTTGCGTTTCCACAGCCACCCGTGCCCTATTTGGTAGGCGGCGTCTAAGCCAGATGACGATAGCCGCTATGTAAATAGCGCCATATTATAGCAGCCAACAGCTAACCACTAACTAATAAATTCAACAAAGGAGAAAAACGCTACACAAACAAAACCAACGCTGGAAGACATCCAGCAGTTCATCCACTTCATTGGCATGTGACTGTTTATTACAAGAACTCAATGAAGCTTTGTTTCAGAGAAGGCTGTGTGCCGCAAGGAGAAATACAGACGTAATCAATCAGCTGTATATCACAGTCAATGGTTTTAACATGGCGGAGTTTTGTTTGCCGACGTAACACAGGAAGTGACAATTCTTTCAACCAATCAATGGACTGCAGTGTTTAGCTCCACCTTTTTGGGTCGGCTCGACATTCTTGGCACCCCAACGGAAGGGTCACAAAAAGTGGGACGGTACGGATGGGTTGTTTGGGAATCTTTCCCGGGATTAGTCTATGGAAACGCTGCAAAATGTGCGCCGTACCGAGACGAACCAAGCCGGACCACTCGGTGGAAATGGGGCTATAACATCATAGTATTTTGCGCTATAGAGGCTTGGACAATTTACATACTTCTGAGTAAGAAAATGTGCATTATGCTTTCTTACAAATTCAATCAAGCTTTGTTTCAGAGAGGGCTGTGTACAACAATGAGAAATACAGACTAATAAACCATCGACTGGTTATTTAAACACGGCAGGGTTGCGTTTGTCTTTTAAAGCCGCTGTCGTTCGGGACTAATAAACGGACTGCAGTGTTTAGCTCCACCTTTTAGGGACAGACCTTGGCACCCCAACAGAAGGGTACCAAAAAGTAGGACGGTACAAGTCGGTAATTTGGGAAGGTTTTGGTCTATGGAAATGCCACAAAATGCGTGCCGTACCGAGACAAATCAAACTGAGCCGCTTAGTAGAAATGGGGCTTTAGTTAGTTACAGCTACAAAAAATTCTAAAAAGAAAGCATGACAAACCATAATGACGAGAACTGACTTTCCTACTCAAACCAAATACTCAAGTAAAATTACATCAAAATGTTGGAAGATATGATTAAAGAAAGATTCCACAGTAAGCTTTATTTGGGGTGATACTCACTTGAATGGCAACTATCACTCCCTCATCTTGACTCAGCTTGTACAGCTTTTTCTTCATATTTCCGAGAATGACAGAGCGAGGAGGAATGCTAACACTTAGAGGCGGACTACTGGGGCCCAGAACATCCTCATGTTGCCACTGGAAATGGAATCACAAACAAAGCAAGTCTAAAGGATAATGCACAGAAATATTTGTATTTGTTTTCTAATGTTTACATGCTTGACAATTTGTTGCCTACCAAGCGACAAGGGACTGCAGATGTAAATTAGCCCAAGGCTAACTCTGGTGTAATGCATCTAATGGTAAAATGTATGTTTTAATTGCACATGGTCTCTTACAAATAAAGTTAAATTGAATTGAATTGTTATCCGTAATTCGAACTTGCAAGTTTGGCTCACAAATGTTACAAAACTGAAACACACAACAATTCTTATTTGAATCACAGATTTTGCAGATCTGACTTTTGTTAGTCATGTCAGCAAATTAGAATCAAATGTACTTTTACTGAATTTAGTAGCAACTCTACCATCTATAAGCAGGGAATATTGTTTATTTTGTACCTGAAACATTGCAACGTGCAGCTGGCTTCTCTGCAGGCTGGCCTTGGCTGCCTCCAGGTTTGCATCCATCCTTCTTAGCAGGTCAACTTTTTTCCAGGCAGCATCATAGGAGGAGGCCAGTACTGTGGCTCTGTTAAGCAGAAGCTGTGTGATCCGGCCTGATCCCAAGCTCTGCTCCACTGCTATTTTACAAAGCTCTTCCAGAGGCACCTACATAGCCAAGACATGAGTTTAGTTCAAGATAATGTGTCTGACTCTGACTGCGATGCAACATAAGAACTTTTTAGGTAAATTGAAAATTAAAGCAGTAAAATTACCGTTACCGAGCTACATGGCTCTACACTACCAGCATTTCCCTGCATATGAGTATAACAGTAAAAAAACAGAATGCCCATGTGGGGCTGAACCTGACAGGCACAAGAATATGTAACTGAAATCACTTTTAAATCATCATACACACTCACGCAAATAACTTTAGTACCTTGCTTTCAGCACCAAAGTCTTTTGCTTCTACCTGGGCAACAATGTCCAGGCTAAGGGCAGACAGTGAGTTGCAAAGAGCCAGACCAAGGGCTTGGCTGGGTAGACCCATGAGCATTTGACGAACAAAATCAGCTGTGAAGACCTTGATGGGGCGGGTCATCTGTTCCTCACTGGCCACTGTCACACCTGACACCGTTGCGCTGGAATGCCGATATAGAGGCTTTCCCAAACCAACTGGTCCATTTATAGGTAAAAGGTCCTCAGCTGGTGTACAGGTACCTGAACAAAAGAGATATATCACACACATGAAAGCTTTGGGCCAAAAAATATACCGGGACGGCTGTGAATCTACCTCGGGGGACAGCCCATGTTGAAAGCACAGCACACTACATGTTTCCCAGGCGAACATATGTGCCCCACACTTTCAGAATTACAGGTCTATAGTAAAAATGCTGTTTGAGCAATGAGAGCAGCCTGTATGATCTATAAACTGTCAGCGCTTCTGAAGGCTCTTCAGTCAGCCCGATTCTCCTGATTAGCTAGTCCGATCCTGGGCAGTAACCTTGAGCAAAACTAAATTCATGTTTAAAAGCTATCTGCGTACAGAGAATGGCTTTGTGGTAGTGTATCCATAAGATGAGGTCAGGGTTGGGGAAAAAGGATGAGAAAAAGAAACTAAGTAATTGCAATACCGCAAAATATAATATTCCTTTACCCATTTTCTTAATGTCAAATACAGGGTTTGTTTACTAGGTTAAAGCTTGCCTCCCCCTTCTAGGCTTTTTACATGTTCTATTCAGACTGGTAGAGTGGGAATGCAGAGAAATATTGGACACTACTAGAAGGCCAGTTGTTATTGGAAGCATTGTTTGGGAATTCAAGTTCTTAGGGCTCAGTTTGTTGATTCTTAAATCGGAAGGTCGAGGGTTCAATCCCCGGCTGCTGCAAGCAACATGTCCGATGTGTCCTTGGGAAAGACACTTTAATTGCTCCCCTTTCTGCGTCAGGGGCGTATGAATGTATGTGAATGGAATGGCATGAAACAATTAGTTACTCGATGGGCCATATAACCAGCCATCAGTGGGAGAAAAGAAATAGAAAACCTAAAGAGAGGAGAAGATGAAACATAGCAAACTTAAAGTGGTGTGTCTGAATGTGAATGGGTTAAATAACCCTATGAAAAGAGCGAAGGTCATAGCAAAATTGAAAAAAGAAGGATCACAGGTTAGGGATCTACAAGAAACACAATAATATTAAAAACAATTTTTTAGGGATTTAGAAGGGATACTGATATGCGGAGGGGACTTTAACATTACACTAAATCAGGATTTGGACACAACTAGTACAAAGAAAAGTAGCAAAATTCAAATTCTCCACCCGACACTAAATATGAACAGCCGGAAAAGGAATGGACAATGAATGTTAGTGTACTAAATAATCCAAGTTTCGTTGAGAAGATCAAAAGGGAAATAAATACCTACAGGAAAGAATGACAATGGGGAGGTAGATTTTACTACTCTATGGGATGCCATGAAAGCTGTATCTCGTGCAGAATACAAGAAAAATAGACTGAAATAACATCAGAAGAAGATTGAAGAGCTTAAAAAATTACAGCAACAACATAAATACTGCAAAATGCAGGTTTATTTAAACATATCTAGGAAGTGGAGAAAAAAGTGAATGAAATACTAGAAGACAAAGTGGAAAACAAATCAGACTTTCTGAAGCAGGCTTATTACGAATCAGGCTCTGTGAAATATATATTCTCTGAAATGGCTCCCTATAAAATCTAAAATCCTTCCCATTTAGAAAGCTCTTAATGACCAGTAATCATCAAGAGTCTACAGCGCTTGGTGGCTTTAATTTTTAGCTTTAGTTTTTTTATCTGCTCCTTTCATTTCAATTTTGTAAGACAAAAATAACTTTCGAATGTGTGGCAGTGAGAAGCTCTTACCAGACAGAGACTGAGCAAAGGAAGAACAAAGTCTGAAGAAGTCCATGATGGTTTGCAGTCTCTTGAGAAAGAATACATCCTCCATCAACTGCCTCTGATTTAGGCAATCAAAGATGTTGAGCTGTGTGGCTCCAGCCTCCCTCAGAACATCTACCTTGCTCCAGGCTGAGGGTATCTCCAGAGAGCTAATCTGGGGGCAAGGAAGAGTAGAAGAAAGTGAGAGTGAGAATTGTTTTTATTTCTTTAGCTCATGCCACAAAAGAAACGTGAAAAAACTGTGAAAGTATTACTCTACACCAGTTGTATGTCTTGCCACAAATGCTTAAACCCTAACCTCTATGGGCCTTTTCACATTGAGATTCTGCCACAGTGCTTTGACAAAGCTCAGCTTTGTTGTACTTTGACATCTGAAACAAAACTTACCTTCTCTGTTAGCTGTGCGAAGGCAGTCTCTAGCTGGGTGAACATGCCATCAAAGGCCACCAACAACATTTGACCTGCAGACATTTTTGGCGTGTCCTGGCCTGGTCCCTCCATGCTACGAGGCTGAATCAGCTCAGAATACTGAGCACGCAGCATCCTGAGCACACAAAGACAAGTTCTTCATCAACATCAATCTTTTTATCAGATCAGAAAATTGAGAAATTTAAAAAAAATATTGGCTTGCCTTTATTTCTAAATAGGTAGCCTAGTTACCCCCCCCCCCCCTGAACCCTCCCATTACAGAGTAAAAACTGAAATCCATCAGAAAATTATACATTATTCAATTTAACAAGTTTTCTCTTGATTTACCGTAAATTCCGTACTATTGAGCGCACCTGGATATAAGCCGCACCGGCTAAAAATAAGTAAATAAATGTATTTGTACATATATAAGCCGCACTTGATTATAAGCCGCAGGTGTCCACGCTATAACAAGAGCTATTTACACAGACGTAGGCTACCGGTAACATCCGCAAATACTGTAGCGTCCGTACGGACGTTAAAGGACGACGAGAGCGTTCAAATAATAACTTTTAATAACCCGATCACTGTCGGCCGTGACCACGCCGTTTACAGCAGAGAGCAAAACCATAACTTGCCGTAACAATCCAACTCTCTCCCCCAGCGTTCTCTCATACAGCCACTCAACGCGTTCTCGCTGGTGCATTCACTGACTCTCCACATAATCGGAATTATGAACACATTATCAACTACTGACTTTACAACATGAACCGTTACAATATGAAGCCTAGCCGACGGTGTCTGTAACACGGCTGATGAAAAAGATGACCGTAATATATTTCACAAGAAAAAGTCCATCCATTCACTGCCTCAGAATGACTTCATTACTCACTTCCTCAGTCTCTGTTGTCGCTGTCAGTGTCATCTTAAAATGCAGCAGCTCTGTTAGCTTCTTTGACAGCCAGGTCGATCGCCTTTAACATGAAAGCTGCATCATATGTATTTCTCCGTGTGTTTTCCATCATGAGGGTGCGTGCATGAAGCGCAAAATGACTGATATTAAGATCCGACGTGACGAAGTCAAATGTTTTTGCGGCAGAAGCTCATTGTCCCCCATAAAAAATCCATGCATTAGCCGCACCGGAGTAGAAGCCGCAGTGCTCGAAGTGTGAGAAAAAAGTAGCGGCTTATAGTCCGGAATTTACGGTAGTTATGACAACATTAGGCACTTCATATAATCAGCCTGGTCATTATTAGACGCGTGTAGTTTATCTCTGACGGCTATCTGCAGTGTAACACAGCGCTGTCTCAAAGTGTCCGAGTGGAGATGTTCACAGACTGAGACTACAGCGACTGTGAGAGGACATTGCTATCAATGTTAGTTGACCGTTCGACCTGATCACATGTTTCTGACTCGGCCGTATGGATCAAGTTAGAACGGACGAGCCACGCGTGTTTGAGCTGAAGTGTATGTTGGTGTGTCTCTCAGCATACTCTGCGATGCTTACAATCATGACAGCAGCTAGAATGTAGCTGCAGCTACAAAAAACGCGTTTATAGCATAGTTTTGATGACTTTATGGTAAAACATTTACCCGCACTGTGGTAGATAGCCCTCTGAAATGTACTAACCAAACAGAAAATCTACCTGCATTTGGCATGGCAAACTTCGGACCCTGTTACTGTGACTCAATTTTTAAAGTGTTGATGTGAACCGTGACACATTTAAATTGATTTTCAACGGCCTCACGATTAATCTTTACATCTCTACAAGTCAGACAACTGACTAACAATGTATTTTAACTTACCCATTGCAGATTTATTGCACTTTTCTGACTATAATACAGCAAAAACAGGTCCCCACAATTCAAATACAATAAAAGATTTCATCCAAACAAATTACACCCATAAATATCCACGGATTGCTTCTAGAAACTCTATTCTGCTGACCTTTTGATGATACCTCACAACACCCTATAAAGCAAATTAAAAAAAAAAGGCAAATCTATTTAAAACTAGACATTATACAATCCCATATAAAATGAATGGAATGATCCACAATTTAAATACTATTCCTAATTATTATCCATGTATTTATGCTTTATCAGAAGTACTTGTACGTTTTTAAGCAGTATTTTTATTTTGATGTCACAACAAACATGTTGCACACACAAACACAGTCACATATTTACACAGATTTTCTGCTTTGTTTCTCACTGTTAATGTATACATTTTTTTTTACAGATCTGTGTTTGTATTCTTTTCTGCATCTTAACCACTTCAGACTGAAGGATGCCTAAAAAAACAAAACTCTAAAACCTAAGGAACGTTTAAAATCGACCTCCCAAAACTTGAGGGTTGTCAAGAATTGCACAGAATTTGAATGTTTCCTAAAATCTTTCTTAAGTCTCAGCCCCCTGCATTAGATAGAGACCCTAAAAATAAAACATTTGAAAGCTTATAACTATTGGGTTTAACTGTAAAATATTTTTTTCTTTGCTCTCATGTTCATTGCTTTATGAGAAGTAGATGTTTCATAAGGTCTAAATGGGTCAATGTGTATTTTATTTAGGTAGGGGATTCAAATACGCTCTTTGAGTTTTCTGACTCTTCCAGCACTAGTGTTTTTCTATTTTGTTATGTTTTTCCCTTACTGTGCAAATAAATAAATACTAATTCCTTGTGCTCAACTGTTCAATTGGCAGTAATTGAGGCTCTCCCCCCAAAGAATCCTCAAGTATTCAACTACCTGGAACACCCCCAGATGTTAGAGATTTAGCTTGGCTCTACATCAAAGAATCTGGGAAATTATTTTAATTATCACTAACGATTGCAATATATGATTAAGTGAAATTGAGGAATGCACAACTACACAATAACTTACCTGGTTACGTGGAGACAGTGATTTTGACCATCAGAGTCCAGGCTCGTAGTGGCCTGCAGACTATTGGCCAAACTTTGGAGGCCCAGACCATCAGAGCCTTGTTCCACAAGTTGTTCCAGCTCTGCCAACATGGACTCCAGAGTTGGCTCTCCTTTAACCATACAGCGCAGAGCCTCTGGGAAGATGATCTGACGGAAGTTAGTGTTCAGTTCCTACATTGAACAAGAAGACATTCCTGTCATAAATTTGTCTTTCCTCTGGCTGGCCTCAACAAAAAAGGGTTGGCTGTTTGGCCTTTAGTTGTAACTTCTGAATTTCACATAATTTGGGATATGCACTCACCTGCAAACAGGTGTACACAACATTGGTCAAGTATACAGCCTGGGTGGTAGCTGAGGGAGCAGGTAGCTCCAAGTCATGGGTGAGGTGTGGGCAGCGTTGTAGCAAGGTTGCTAAGGCACTAACATTTCCAATTAAACTACAGAGCTCTTCCAGAAACCATGTCCCATCCCGAGAGGTCAGGTCTACTAGCTGCTCTCCAGCACTAGCTGCTGCTCCCTCCATTACCAAGTTGCGCCTGCACATACACAAAGGAACAATACAATTAACTCTTTCTGTTCACCTGTACACTAAGCACAACTTTTATATGTTTTTGTTATTTTAAGGTGTCAAAAATACAGCTATTTTAAAAAGATATCTTAGCAATGTAACAGCCGCTTATGGTTTATATACGACTAACACTATAATACATTATTCTGATTGTACAAGAATCATGGTTAAATGTGAAAAATAAACACGTGTTAAACCTGCAGAGTGTGCAGAGAGCAGAGGTGATTATGCATGCCATGCTGAGGGATCCCGACTCTGCATTCTCCCGAAGGAATACTGTAATGCAGTGCTCAATCTCATGCAGCTGCTCCTCGCAAGCTGCTACATTTGTGCCATCAGCCTTGAGTCGCTCCGTCTGTTGAATCACACACTCATTGGTCTCAGCAAGTTGATGCTGCAAAGACAACTCCACACTGGACAGGAATTGGCAGAAGGCTGCAGGAGGCTGAGGGGCAAAGAGCACCTCATATCTGGAAGGAGAAGGGAAAGGTAAAGGTGAGATGAAATAGTAAGAGATGATTATGCAAAAACAAAAAAATAACAATACATATTTATTCTATTAACATCTAAATCCAGAGACCTTCAAAGTCAGTGGATCATCTTACTAGCCCAGGGGTCGGCAACCCGCGGCCCTCGGGCCACACGTGGCCCTTGAGCACCCCCCCTGCGGCCCCTTGGCATTCCACTTAAAACGGAAAAAATAAAAATAATAAAATAATCTTAAATTGTGTTAGTCCCGTACTGGCTTCTGTACATGGAAAACTGCTGTAATTGAACATGAAAGTACATGTTACCCCTTTGTTTTTAAAATTCAACAAAAAATAGAGGATGTGTTGTCATATGTAAACTTCCAGGCGCTGCTATAGCAACAGGTTGTGCGCACTTTCTCAAGCGGATCAAAATGGATTCTAAAAAGAGGAAAATAAGTGACGAAAACCGAGAATTCAATAGAGCCTGGACTGATTTGTATGCATGCACAGCAAATACCGCTGGACTACCAGAATGTTTAATATGTGGCGATAAGTTAGCTTCCAACAAAAAGTACAACGTAGAAAGACATTTCCAGAAGCATGCGAGGAGCAGCACAAATGGATGTTAAAGTCACCACAAATTATTATGTTATCAAATTTTGGCATAAACTTTGTCAGAAACTCTGAAAACTCATTGAGAAAGTCCTTTTTTAATTTAGGTGGTCGTTAGATAACTGCACATAATAGGGGACAAGACAATGTGAGCACAAAAGTTTGAAGCTCAAAACTGGAGAACCCGCTAGTGGACACCTGGCGGCACTTCAAAGGCTGTTCGTATGCAGTGGCTATCCCCCCGCCCCTCCCCGTTTGCCTTGGGGTGTTCAGAAACAGAAAGCCAGAGGGGAGAAGTTCAGAAAAAGCACTGACGTCACCCAGGGGCAGCCAGGTTTCAGTAAGAAAAAACAGGTCCAGTGTATGTGAAGAGATGAAATCTTTAAGACAAACTTTTTGTTATTGAGTGACCTGGTGTTACAAAGCGCCAAACGTAACACGGATCCTTCAGGTGGTAAAACTATGCGAGGAATTCGTTTGAGGTTTTCTTTGACATATGTTGATGTGGTCCAGCGGTGACGTGGATACAGTAAGCCTTTGCTAGGGCCAAACGTCCAAAGCCATCAGTAGCATTCTCGTAGGCCAACTGAACAGGAGACCGAAGTTTTCAGCTCCGTTGTAACCCCACTCCGCTGCAAAGGTGAAATCAGGTGAGCCCAAAGCTTGACATGTAATCCGCCTCTCCGCCCACGTCTTCTGCGGTGCCTGAACGGGCAGACAGGGTGTCTTAGGAAAGGTGGAATTGATGCCAGCAATGGTGGTGGTGGCTCGTAGGACCATCCATTTGCAAAAAGGTTAGATCCAAGACGATCCAAGAGATCATATAAAATAGCTGGCGACACGACTATAAAAATAGTATATAAACAGAGGAGTAAGTGGCATGTCAAACACAGCGGCGTCATCTTGAAAAGCAGATCAGTTACTTCTGAAGGTCACTTTATAAAGTATAGCATAACCCGCGTCTGCCATCAGTGTCTGAATAGGTAATATGCCACGTAAAAGTGCTTTGTGTACTCAAGACTACAAAAATGCTTCTCTAAAGGTGGCTCAACAGCTTGAATCTAGATGCGATTTGGCAAAGGCACAGGACCTCAAGGGGTCTAAGCGGCTCTTTCATGGGTTGGCCGCTTGGAGGAAGAGGTCATTCATGCTGAGAGGGTGACCCGGGAATTTTTAACTTAGGCTGCCCCCGCCTGGCCAATCTGAGCATCTACCTCCTTGGAGAAAGGAACCAGGTTGTGTATTTCCTGCCGAGAGGCAAGCCTTCTTCATGAGAGTTGGATCTCATTTTTTGAGAGGCGACAACTCATTGCCCCCTCACTCCCACACAGTGAGGAACTGCCCTCGTGAGTCAGAATTCCCTGGCACACGCTTGGCCATGGGGTTCCCTCGTCTAAGCTTTCCCTCTGCACCCTTTGAAACAGGCGGTGCTTCAGAGGGTTCTCCAGGAGGGCCACAGGCTGCTCCCAACTGGCCTGGGAGGACCCATTTTTCTTGGCTGTGCAGACTTTGTTGCAGCAGACCGCAGTGCCAAGCAGATAGGACTGTTCTCCTGTCCCAGACGGATCTGGCATCCGGTCCCATCAGCTGTGGGTTTGGCCACTGCAGGACCCCACACACTGCAGGGAGATTGCTAGATCTGTTCGCAGGACTGCGTTAGACGCCCAGGCACAGTTCACCCGCATGCAGTACTAGAACAGGTAGCAGCTTTTTCTCCGCCTGTTCAGACAGTAATGTGGACCTCAAGAACAGCCATATGTTGTCCATCCTGGAGTTAAAGCAATCCCTCTTGGATTATATTTTTTTAACATTTACATAACAGTACTCTTTCCTTTTTATTGCAAAACTAAACATAACACTTGTCTCCTTTCTATTGCTAAGATATGAATTTATTTACAATGCAAAATAGCCTGATTTGCACAATCTTTCCTGGACTTCAGGCAGTAGTGGAAATGCTGACATCTATGGCCCAGGAACCATTAAGTTCCTTGAATAGAAGCAATTGAACTAAAAAAATCTGAGGACTTTTGGTTGTAAAGGGGGAAATATATATATACACAACACTAAACCTGGATTAATTTAGTCTTCTTTCACTTTCCATCTCTTTCTCAAACGTTCATCTTATCTTGCGCCACAACAATTGCCTCTCTCTCTCTCTCTCTCTCTCTCTCTCTCTCCCCAATGCCATGTTCAGTCACAGTATGAATTATCCATCAATAATATTTGGATGGATAAGTAATAACGTGACTAAACGTGGCATTACGTCCCTGAATTGCCCCCCGGCGACAAATAACGTTTTTTGAATTGAATTGAATTACAGTTAAAAGTAATCAGTAATCATGACTCAGTAGTATACTTGGACTTTTAATTTTAAAAATTCAACAGAGGATGAGACAGGAGAGAGAGATGAAGACCAGAACCCAGTTACATTCAAAGACCAGGACCCAGTTACATACGAAGACCAGGACCCGGTTACAGTTCTCTCTCCCCATAACCTATGCCAAACACTTAATATACAGATACAGAGCTAAATTCCAAATCAATATATATTTTGCATGTTCATATTAGGTAAATCATTTTGACTTGGTCATTTTATAAGTAGCTCCCATGCCGAAAAAGTGTGAGCACCCCTGGTTTACAGTGAGAAGGCAGACCATCTAGCTGTAGAAGTGTCATCCACCTGGGGGTGGGGTCACTTCCTTTTGTGCTACCACAAAGGGAACATTCCCAAATGGTCAAGTTGTTTATTATGCAAAGAATTCCAGCCATGATTGGACAAACTAGATGTAAAATTGAGACAGAAGTTGTCCCTGTTGATATTCCATTGCTTTTGAGCAAAACCTCTCTGAAGAGAGCAAGCGAAGTTTTGTACAATGAAAATGATAAAGCCACAATGTTTATGAGACAGCCCTAGATGGGTCCTTGATGGCGAAAACATGGTTACAGTCCCTACCAATTGTTGTTTGGGCAGAAGCCAAATCTGCCTTCAGTGCTCCCCAGGTCTACAGAGCACCAACATGAGCACATGGATATTCCAGAACATCACAGTGCCAGGAAAGCATTTGCATAGGCTGAATGCTCTGAGAGGATCAGAAGAGCCCTTTGTAAAGAACTGCGGTCCACTGATGACCGATATGAAATGGGACAAAGTCTACAATTGGATTATACTGAATGGAAGGGTCCTGGTGTAGTCATTGGCCAAGATGGAGCAGTAATATTTGTCGGGCACAGGGGCACCTATGTTTGTGTACATCATCCAGGCTTCGAAAGGTAGATGATCACCAAACAATGCTTGGAGAAGTGGATAATCAGATGGATGTAACTCATAACACCTTACCTGAAACTGAGCCAAGTGATAACTTTGACACTGGAAATGAAATTCAAGAAGTACAGATTGCAAATAATGACCCCCTTAGTGTAGAGGACAACAGTGTCCCAATTCAGACAGCAGTAGAGGAGTCTACGGGAGACAAGCATTGTGTGTGTGTGTATTTTGCGATTAACAATGTGATTAAGTTGCCATGTAGAAAATTTCTATCAAGTCTTAAAATAAAGCAAACCATCAGCCAAATTGCCATAACGGTTTTATGGCTTGTGTTCTATGAAGGAAAGTCTGCTACAGGCCCTTACTGTCTGTAGATGTGCTGGCAGTTCTCCACCGTCATGTCTCCCAGAAGTTCCTCCAGCCAGGTCTTCCACTGGTGGGTGCGGTGTAGCAGCAGGGTAGCCCGTGGGTACAGCAAAGCCACTGTAGCATAGCTGTGGAGATGCTCCAGGCAACCACGCAGGGCCCCGCGTCGCTGCTGCAGCAAGGAGCTCATCTCTGCTTCTAAGCTCTCGCACTGGCTTATCAAATGGGCCTGGCCAGCATTCTGCAGGAAAGATGTAGCTGGCACATAGCTAGGAGGACCTGAAAGAAAAGGACAGGCAACAAATGTACAATTGCTCAACTGCATTAATAGCTGCTGTGTGATTTCAGGCTCTAAAATTTAAGTTAAAACCCATGTGAGGAATTTTCATCTGGTTATGACACGAAATTTAATTAATAGCTTCACGGCCTCAAAAGCACACAAGACTATTAAGTTTCAAGATCGAAACTGTATTTTTTAATGTCTCTGGTCCCTGCCATCTTATTTGTGTCAGATGAGACAATGCAAAAAAATAAAATAATAATAGTCTACAGTAAATATTCACAATATGCATTACATTTTATTGATGAAAGAAACAAGGATGACATTATTTTGTCACCAAGCACTACCTATGCATTCACAGGACATCAGCAAAGAGCTTCAATGTACTGCTATGTCAACAGGTGGGGCAATAAGGCAGTATCAAGGATTTCATGGGCTTTTTGTGTATGATTGTTGTGGCATCGATTGCAACAATGACTAACGTGTTATTTAAGTTCTCTCTACAAACAAAAAAAAATATTTATTTTTTGTTTTTATCAAAATAAATAATTTTAAAAATCTGAAAAGGCTGAAACATATACTCCTGCTACTCAGAAAAGGGGCTTATACAAGTAACCTGAAGTTCTTTTTCATGGCATTCATTTCATGTTTAACATGAAAGGCTGACTCTTGTATTGCTAAGGAGATGCTACCCCCCAAGATGAGACTGACTCTCAGCCACACTTGGCACTGAACGGGCTCAGAGGGGGAGCATAACATCAAGTCTGTAGAACCTGGCAAGAGAGTGTGAAGAAGGTTCTTAGGGGAACAAGACCCCAACATCTTAGGCATAAAAGACGGGTCAGGGTTTCAAATATAGTAAATCAATTATCCCCTGAAATAAATTTTGTACACACTTGCCATTCTGATACATTTACAGACCACGGCGGATTGTTGATAAAAGCAGACACTGTAAAAATGAACTGAACGTGCGTTCTCGACTAGATCCAAACAGATGACGGATCAATTGTGTTAAATGGTAATTAGAATACAGCTTATATAGCGCATTTTTAGTTATGAAACTACTCAAAGCGCTTGTACACCTCATGTCTTCTAGGTCAAAATCCCAGCCACGGAACACTGGAAGGAAAACTCTCCAAGTCTGAGCAATATTTTTGTTAAAATGAACCATTTTTTTAAAGAGGGACCACATAGATTGTTTCCTAATTGCACCCTGAGGGAAGCCATCATTTCTCAGGTTGAAACACTCAAGGGCCGAGCCCACAGAACAAGTCTCCCCAGGTGAGGATGAAATATCTCCTCTTGGATCTGGGACAGCAGGTCAACGCATGATGGAACAGGCCAAAGTTCCCCATAAAGGAGCCGTGTTATCTCTGCAAGAAAAGGTTTCAATGGCAACATTAAATATAGGGATTTGTAAAAAACTGAGTTTCAATGTCTTGAGCCGAGGTGTGTGTTATGGAAAATTTTACTCCATGTGTACTCTATGCGTTGTACAAAGGTCTCATAGAATCTGTCATATAAAATGTATCCGAAATGTCTTAGAATACTACATGCACAGCCCATTGGGTGTTTTGTTTTCCATCATTTCTCACCCTTTATTCTGTTTCTCACCATTTCCACATGTGGGAAGAGTCAACAGGCTCTTTCTCACTAGATTCCATCTCCTTCTCAGACTTGGGAGAAGGTAAATAGTCATGTCGTCTCTTTTCTCACACTAGGGGATAGATTGTGCCCTGCCAGGTGGGCAGGGGCTCTATGTGGCGTGATGGGGAAGTGCTCTGTGTAGTGTGATGGAAATGTATAAGTTTCATGTTTGCCTTTTTTCGGGGCCTCTTTCTCTCCTCACCGTGTGAGAGAGGGGTCTTTGAACGCTGATTCTGCCTTCAAATAAATGTTCATTGAGAGCAGATCGATCTTCCACAACATGCGTTAGATGTACAGCCTCATTTAAAAATTACTAACCCATATCTATAGAGCTGCTGATATCCTGTAGCAGGCTGGCCAGCTGAGTGGCTTCCAGGTTGGAGAATGCTGCCTGGTACTGGGAGATCCACTGGTCCAGGTCAGCCAGCTTGCTCTCAATCGCCTCCTGCACCGTCAGTTGCTGTGACTGTAGCTGGGTGTGTTCAGAGTACCTGTAGAATAAAGGCTTTAATTATCAAGCTTGTAGATACAAAGCTTATATGGACTGTATTCACAGCTCTTTACTGAACACTTCAAGATGTGAAAAGAAATGTAAAAAAGTTGTTTTTGCTGAAAATTTATTAAAAAACACTTTTCATTGTTTGTTGTGAAGAATTAAACCTTTGCTCCAAGGTGAGGATTAAATGGTCAGGATGGTTTTCTGCTTCCTCCAGAAAGCACATCTCCTCCTGTAGCTTTGCTAATAGTTTCTCCCCCTGGCAGAGCAGCTCCTGCAGGACCAAGTACTCCTCAACACCCTCCTGCACTTGTGGCAGCACAGTCAGCATGTCGTCCCGATTCTTAAACCAGTTTACCTGCACACAGTCCACAAAATACATTCAAAAAGATCCAGTGCTTTACTTCTGATATCTGTGCACTAATTACCTTCTGTATGCACTATTAATCCAATAACTTTTGGGTTCCCTCATTGATTGAAATAAATTAAAGTTCTAATTCAAAGGCTTTCATAACAACTTTGTATTCTCCTATTCTATTTCTTTCTCTGCAATGAGAAAAAAATCTATACATTTTAAATGTATAAAATAAACAGATTCCAGAGAAATAAAATGAAGACCTTACCACACCAACCAAATAATTATGCCAAATACTTTAAATTCAGAATAAGACTGCCACATCAGCAATTTTCACTCTATTTTGATGACCTCACCTTAATCTCAGCCACTCTGGAGGAGAAGAGAGAGCGTGTGATATCTCTCTCCATTTCCCTCTTGCTCTGCTTACTGTCAGCCTGTTGGCCGCCTCCTCCATAAACTGCACCAGCGAAGCCCACCTCCCCCCCAGCAGTCCAGTCTACCAGAGGATCATAGACAAAGGCCTCAAGCAGGGTCAGCAGGGTCTCTCTGCCCCTGCGCATCATCTGAACCACCTGAAAGGACACACCTGACTTCAGCATCTATTTAGTTGAGAAGAAACTGCCCCAAAAGATACAGAAAATTAATTTAATAAAAAGAATAGATGTTACCTACGGTTTGCCTTAGAGTTAAACTATATGCAATAAACAGATAAATAGATGGTCTTATGACAGAGTCCTAAATTGTAAGTGTGAATGTGTTGGATCCCAGGATATGTTATACTGTATGATAACCTGTTCACAGGACAGCCTGAAGATGCCCTCCACCCCAGTGACTCCTAGAGCAGTCTCAATGTTGTGGGTCATCCTGAATGGGACCTTCTCTGGCACACGAAGGCTTTTTCCTAGAGGGACACAAAGACAGTAACTTAACCAGAATACCAGAGTAAATCAATATCAAGTAGGGGTAGGATTCACCAGAGGCCCGACGATACAATATTATCATGATAATTGAGCCACAATACGATATTGTGATTTTCAACATTTTACTGTATGCTGAGATACAATATCGGCCATGAGACGATATAATACCAGCAAACAAAATATTGTGATACTATGCTGTATTAATTTTTTCCCCTTCCTCTGATATCAAGGCCACTTTTCCCTTCTTTAAACTTTTATGACATTGTAGAAAAAAAAATTGAAAACTGAAGTGAGAAAAACTGTTATATAAAGGATCTAAAAGCCTTGCATAAATGTTGATTATTATGATCCTGACTAAATTGACTCAACACATGGTCAAGCTGACCAGTTGAAACTGACCTTTTTCAAAGCATACATTGTAGTCAATGTGCACCACCTCTCCAGTGGTCATGTCAATCAACACATTGTCTAGGTGGCGGTCACCAAGGCCAATAATATATCCCACCATCGACATAACCGCAGTTGATCTGGCGTAGGACTTCGACAAAAAAAGAAAATGAAATATTAATTGAACAGTACACTCAGAGGAAGCTTACAAAGGCTTGGACTTGGTTCACTGATAAAACTGTAATTCCTGCTGGTAATTTGAAAATGCTAAATAAACAAAAATGAACAGTAAAAACAATAGTTACCTGAGTTACCCCCCACCACTCACTGGGTGTTGTGCAGGAACACCACAGCTCCTTTGCTAACAGGTTAGAAGGAGTAGCTTCCATCAACTCTTTCAGTACTTCCTTCATGACACTGAGAGGCCAGTCTCTTCGTGTCACATCTAGACTAAGCCCCACTGCTTTTAGAGCTGGCCCAATATGACTGTAGTAGAGCTCACTGGGGCGGGGTACTGGAGGCACTGGCTGCTGTTGGAATGAGTCTTGTGCCTGGTGGTAAATAAAAAATAAAATATAATTTAAAAAAAGTCAATCTTAAGTAGTACAATTGTAATGTTCTAGAATGTGACATTCCAGGGAAATTAATAGCTTTTATATGACGTCACACACTTATGGGCGGCCCACCTGACGCGAAAGAAAAAATCTCTACCACAGTATGCAACTGAAAAGTTATTTGTCTCATGTTGTGTTGATGTCACAAATGTTTGCTCTTCTCCCTTTCCAGTACACATCTACTACTTCTGACACTACCTTTTGAGCCTGCAGCACAGCCTCCCTCTGCTGCCAGCGCTTGTACAGGCCAAAGAGCGGTGTAGCTCCATCCACCCACTGGATGAGTCCTGATCGAGTTCCAAGGGGGGTGACAGAGTAGTGGCGGGCCTGGAAACATGGCTGCTCCTGCTGGTTGATCTTGGTAAACATGGTGTTGACAATAGATAAAAACTGCATGATGCGTTCATCCAAATGCAAATCCTCCAGACCTAAATATGAGGGACAAGATGAAATGAATATTAATTTTTACTAACAACACTGCAATTATAAATCCAGGTAAAGTATTGAACAACCAGAGAGTATCTGAATTTACATTAAGGTATTCTACATACAAATTGTGTGAAATGTTCAGAAGAGCAAAGCTTAACTTATGACAAAATAATATTCTTTAATTACACTATCTGTACAATCTTGCTTTAATAAATACAGCTACCATGCAGTACACAACACTTGCACTCTAATTAATCATGACTGTTAAAAGAAGTTAAGAGGTCAAAACATCACAGGATAGTATTTTAATGACACTCTACACTTAATTATAAAACACTTGTTGCTGCTCCAATTTTTCATTGAGTTGAAATCAAAAACATTCTGTATGTACACAAAAGGGCTATTCCTCTCTACCTTCATTAGCCTTAGTTTGACTACATAAAATGTTTACATTACATGGGGTTTTACTGCTTTAGTTCTTTAAGATTGTGCACGTGTTAAATGGAAAAAGTACTTACTGTATAGTACTAAAAACGGTAGATATGTATTTTAATTGTATTTAGTCGGAAATGGGAATTAAATCGCTCAGATTATTAAAAAAACAAAAAACGTTCTTTCCAGTGTAGCACTGACAGTAGGTGTTCTGAATAGTTTGTGTGTCAGCCCTAAGTTCAGGTTAACAAGGCCTTTTGCTGTCCTTTTTGGAAGATTTGAAATTTGGGACAAGCCGAATGACTCACTATTTAAATCTAGTGAAATATATTTTTGGCTTTGTGTACATTTCATTACTACTAGACTCCACGACAAAACAATGCATGAATAATAACTGAAAACAAGACTTTTACTCCCTCATCAACATTCTATTTATAAATAAGTATGAGTCTGAAGCAACTACATTGATCAGTTAACTGTCGACCACAGATTTTCTTTTCTGAAGGCAATGCAGAAGCTCATTGGCTATATGAATTGACTGAATTTGGAAAATGTTATTTTTTACAGCCATGTGATATAAACACACAAAAGCATGAAATGTTATCAAAGCAAAGATGGTTTAATGCAATCAGCTACTTTTTTTCTTTAAAAGTAGGCAGACTTTAACATGTTGTGTCTGGCAAACTGAAATGTAATCTTTACTTCTTATTATCAGGCACCACTCCTTTGGAATCGTCTACCAGTCGGGGTCTGGGAGGCAGACACACTAGGTACTTTTAAGAATAGACTTAAAACTTTTCTTTTTGATAAATCTTATAGTTAGGGCTGGCTTAGGACCAGCTCATAGTTATGCTGCTATAGGCCTAGACTACCGGGGGAACTGGCACCAGGATCTCTTATCTCTCTCTCCCTCTTTCTCTCCCAGCTTTCATATCTTATTACTGCTTGTCACTATCTTTATGTTCAAACCTCTCCTTTTTCTGGGAGCTCCTGAGCTGTTATGAATTGATGCTATATAAATAAAGATAGATTGATTATTTTGCACATGTCCTAATGTGCATCATTTACGAAAAATTCTGTCATTCAAATCTCTTCCAGTTTCAGTTCAATATCAATCAATCAATCAATAGTTGTATAGCGTCAATTAATAACCAGTGTTATCTCGAGACACTTTACAAAAAGCAGGTAAAGGACCTTACTCTTTATCTGTTAACATGAACAAAAGAGCAGGTAACAAGACCATGCTCATCGTTATGTTTACAAAAAGCAGGTAAAGGACCTTACTAATTGCTATATTACAAGAGCCCAGCTTAATCCATCATAGCGTGGCAAACTATGTTTTTTAACTCAGCTGGACTAATAATCTTATTTCTTTTGTCTAAAGTATTGTCTGTTTAAAAGATGTAATAATAACAAAGGTTTTTTTCTTCACATTCTTCAGCCCACATGGGCTCTGTTGGGGTCCAGCCAGGATGGCAAAGTTCAGGCTGGGTACGTTTAGAGAACTACGACAAAAGACTCTTTATCCCAGCATGCCTTGCAGGTACTCCCAGAATGCTTTGCCACACTTAACACATAGGTGTGAAGTCTGGGAGGTATAAAGCCGGCCATGCCTCATTGTTCTTTCTCTCTCATACGTCGTCTGGCGACGTTCGAGGACCTAAACTCTGTTCCTGTTTCCAGCACGCTTCTCTTTGTTTAAAAGTTTTGGCGCGCAGCTAATCCAAAGGCCTTGAAGCATACCGACGTCCTAATTTCCGAGCCTAGATCATCCACTTGAACGCATCTCAAAGAAGAGCGTTTTATTTCTCCCGTATTGAAACGGTATTGAGAGAGACTGTAAGGATTACGTCTCGTTCCGTCCTTTAAAGAAAGGACATCCACGGAGATCACCTCGCTCGACGGAGGACACTACGGCCCTTTGCTCAAACCCCTTTGGACGCACAGCCATCACCAAGACAACTGCAGAAAGGCCGTTCCAGGACCTCTTTTCTTCCTTTCATCAACCGTGGACAAAACGGTTACAAGTGAGGCTTAGCTAGGTCTGGGCAGTTAGATATAGAGAGTGTGTTTAATAACTGAGTTATTATTGTGAAACGGTGATAATATTTGCTTGGTGTTTGACCACTGTGTCTTAGGTTTTATGAGAGTAAAACCTCTTTTGTTTGTTTCCTTTATTTGTGCCACTACGTCCCGTGTGTTTCCCTGTGAGCTTTCGCGTCATAACCGGGTAATAGACTCATTATCAGAAAGACTAGTGTGAACGCCGTCTGATACAAATCCGGCCACTGGCTTCTGGTAAGTGAAGTTAACTATGCTCTGAGTTGTACGTGAGCTCCAGTCCGAGATTGAGCTGTCGAGGTGCGTTGTTTTCTCTCGCTCTCTCGCCTTTACACACACACCTTTCGGTAGATGCACACACATAGAGATCTGTGGCTTTCCAGACGCTGCTGAAACGTAGATCACGTTCTGTGTCCGCCCTCACGTGACCACACGTGGTCGCCGCCATTTTTGATCGCTGTCCGTCTGTCTCTGTCTGTCCCTCCCCCTTTCTCTCTCACTCTCACAGAAACACGCACACACACACACACGTGCCACGCTTGTTTGTTTTGTTTGTTACCTGTAGTTTGGTTTATAATAGTTGTTTGTTTGATTGAGTTTCATTGATTTACTTGATGTTGCTTTGTTAAATAAATTCTATTATACTTTAAAAGTCGTTGTTTGTGATCACTGTGAATTTGCTTTGTGACTTAGGCTGGGTGAAAGGGCTTTGTGTTCGGATTTCACACCTTCAATTAAATACCGATTATTAATTATTAACGATATTAGTATTTAATTAACTAATTTTGAGACTGATATTTTGTAATATTTTGGTTGTTCCCTGTTTACAGGGTGGTGCCCCAGGTTTATTAAACACAGTTTAATAACAATTATTGATTTAGATTAATAATTAAATAAACTTAATTATTAAATTTATTTTGACAATCAAATTTTACGTCATAAAACCCCAACATAACCGTTGGTCAGGTATTCGCTCCTGAATATCCCCAACAGCTCAGTGTAATTTTTTAACACAGAGCTGTCTCAAAACGTCCAAATAATTTATCGCATAAAGTAATTCAATTTCAGGTATTACAGAAGTGAGGTTGAATACCAATAACATTTTATGAGGCAGAAACTGGCCTTCTAACTCTCTGTCCTTGGCTCCCGACTGTCACATCTTATATTGTTGCTTCAATAAATATGTTTTGCTAATGGATCTGGCAGTTAGTTTTAAATAGTTATTTCCCCCTATGCTGTTCAGGCATTAGGTGGTTTTATATTCAGTTTATGGCAGAGGGTCTGTTGACCCTTTGTGGGCTCGGGTGACTGACCTTTTTTTGTTCTTTAAACCAGATTAGACTATTTCTCTTATCCTCTTTTAAAAAAAAAAAAGTTAGATTTAGATCAAAAATATGAAATCTGCAATAGACGAATATGGCAGCAGTCATTCTGTTTTAATAACCTTATCTAATCCCATTTGTGATATGAGAACTTGTGGGAGTATGGCCTTATTTGATCCAATAATAAATAAAAGGTTACACTGCTCAAACAGCAGCACAGTAAAATGAATGTAAGATTTTCCTGCATTATGAGTGTCAGACTTATTTTATAAGCTTTTAATGTCGGCCTTTTCATGCCTTTATTTAACCGAAAGGAGACAAAGGACGATCCAAGGACCCTCAGCTTAGAAGACCAACATTTTTGATGAAACACTGTCTTACTCTTTGCTTACTTATTTCTATATTTTCAGAATAAATCTCCAACATTGGCTGCAAAAAGAACATCATTGTGTGACAACAAAACCAAAAAAGAAATCCCTACAAAATGTGCCATATTGTGCAAGAGGTGAACACATTGAGCAATGTATTTGTTTAAAATTGCAGGGCCCCCCTGTGATAACTCTGGGCCACCAATAGGGGTCCTGCACTCCACTTTGGGAATAACTGGTCTGAGGGATGTTTTTTTTGTATACTGTAGCTACCTGTGCAAATTATGTAAATGCTAGTGTAAAAGGGTGCATTTTTCATGTACTGTTAAGCAGTTTGAGTAGCCGGATCACATAAAATCTCTGGATTTTCATAAATTGGTTTCCTACCTTTAAATAGGTATGGGTAGTTGCGTCCATCTGAGCCCAGGAAGAAGAGCTTCTTTGGCTTGGTCTTAGTGGGCAGAATGGTGATGGTGTTGCCGACACTCTGTATGGTGACAGCATCTGATGCCGACACTTCGCCTGGAAGAGCCATCTCTGTCGTGGTCATGGACACCAAACGAGGACTAATTTCATCAAGATGAAGCAGATAGCTTGCTCGCTTCTGAGCACGCTGCTGCAGGCTCAACATGATCTGATCAAAACACACAAGTCGTGTCAAGCTTCCAAAAAGTTTTGCATAGAATCTACCTTAAGTGACTGTAAGTGAAAATGTATAAAAAATAAAGAAACTGCAGTCTATGTGGGTTGGTTCTTTTGATGTAGTCATTGCTTTATATTCATTTAAGAGGAGTTCAAACAGACAGATAAACACACCTGCTTGAAGGGGAGCCAGCTGCTGGCAGGACTTGCAGGGTTTGATGGGTTCCTCAGGCGCTCTAGCGCAGATGCAATGGCATCACCATAAGTCTTCTGGAACCATGTTTCATGTGGGGTCTCTGCTGGAGCAGCTGTAATGCTGCAGACGTGATCCAAGGCAAAAACTACTGGACGCATAAGGGCAGAGTGCTTCTCACGCATTATGGCGATCTTTTCATCCCTGTGGCACAACAGAGGTTAATACAGCATTGCATACTCAGCAGGAATCCTTGAATGGTAAACTAAGATACAATTCTCAGGAGTGCATACGTACAGGCTTCACACTGACTGTGTAAGCTGAAAAAAAAAGAAGCTTTGTACACAGGGCAAACAGAGTGGCTTGGCCTGTGACAATCCACATGAGAGCAGTATACTAAAATCACACTTGGCTTCCTTTAATGTCATGTCTTATGAGAAACTAAGACTACACAACAATGGTTTAAATTTTTTATTTTTTTTTTTCCAATTATGGGTTTATATTCTAAAACACTTTTCCTGAATCCCAAAGCCCAGCCACAACCGTAGACTAACCTGGCTTGCAAACACCTAAGAAATGGATATATCGAAATACAGAAAGTTCTTCACAGGCAAAAGTCCTTTTCTTCTAGTTTATATTCTCCTACAAATGTACGTATTTATTTTAAAACACATGATGCCTTATAACATCGCATGACCAAATGTATTCTGTGGCAAGAATTTGTGAACCAAAACAAACTGTCTATCATTAAACATTTTAAAAATATTTAACTTTGAATGAGCTCACTTAAAATGCATGTTGCAGCTCTTTGATTTGCTTCGATGATATCTTCTTTAAATCTGCAAGCATTAACTAATAGTCCTTTTCAGATATACAGTAGACAGGCAAGACTCACCTGCGGAGTGTGTTGTTGTTCTGCACCCTCTTGACCTCATCCTCGAGCTGTTGGATCCTACGCAGGACATGCATGTGTTGCTGTTGTAATACACCCAGCCACAGTTCATCCCACAGTAAGGTCACTCTGCGTAGCTCTCCAACTAGCTGCTGGACCTAATCACCATAGAGGACTTGTTAGCAGAAGCTTCGCAGCTAAAAGACTTCAGCAAAAAAAATCAGATGCAATGAAAATCACTGCAAGTTTCAGCATGTTCGGGTGGATAAATTTGACTTCATGAAACCTTAAAGTAAAGACAAATAACCAGGATTTCTTTACCGATTTCTTCACATCTAGATTCATTCATATAGGATGGGTCCAATTATTGTTATTGGTCTCATCAAACATAATATCTGGAGTGAGTATTTATAGATGTATAGATAGAAGAGAACAGACGTCCAACAATTTATCCTCGCTACCCTAAACAAGCCTCTGGACGGGTACGCAGAGAGCAACTAGACCAGGGTCCTCAATCGGCGCCGCCCCCAAACTGTTATTCCTTCACTATGGCCCCAAATCTGATCAGAATCCGATTTAACTGACTGTCCACATTACAAATTGCAAGTGTCCATATTGACGTGATCCAATCTACATTGGTTTCTATGGTAACAGGTTACGCCCAGCAAAAACAACAGTAAAATGGATGACAGAGAAGTGTGATTATTTCTGACCCAAACAAGTTTACAGAGCAGTCTGTCTGTGTGCTTGTTTTACTACGTTTGTTTTGATTCCAGCTGGTTTTTTTGCACTGACCAAAGTTAACTTCCGGCCCGCCGGACCGACGTCATTGTTGTTCCTGTTGATGGTGTCGCATTGCGAGTGACACAGAACACATTGAAGCAACAGATTGTCAGACTGAGTCGTTTTTCCAGTTGTAAGGGGCTGATTTACGAAGATCTCAATTTAAAGAGTAGCCTACCAAATTGTGTGTTCACACCAAAAGATTACCCGTTTGGTTGGTGGGTGTTTTACCGGTGATCTAAGAAAATGTGCGACTACTGGGTCGGACTAAAATAGCTCTACTGACTTTCTAATGCTTCTATTCAAGCAACTCTCGAAACTCTCATTTCTCTTGACAAGATCCAGTCAATGATCTTGAATAATTGATAATAATCCGTGTGTGATTGTTTTCTCTTAGTTTTGTTCTTGGCATGTTTTAATTGTAATTGTAATTGTAGTATCTCGATATCACATGTCAATTGAGGAAAACTTTAATGATTTTCAAGGCTTAAATAAAGAGTTTTAATAAAGATAACGGTCCTACCTGAAGCACCATAGTAGGGTTTGCAAAGGACAGTTTCTCCACAATCTTGCTGTAACAATCCTGCATCATGGCTTGGTCCTGACTGGAGCAGAAGGTAGGCAGCTCTTCAGGAGCTCCTACTTGCCCGCAGTTATCGAGCTGCTCCTCCCCCACCCCATCCAGGCCTTCTCCCTGAATGTTACCCAAGAATGTGGGCAGAGCTGAAGGCAATTTGCTCCCTGTGAAAATATTAAATTAGCAGAACTTTAGCTTTTACAGTTCTAGTGGTATAAGTACTTATTATAAATTCTTAATAAGACATGTTTAAGGAAATGGCAGGCTTTTAAAGCCAACTTTAAGATATTGAAGAATACCTGCGTTATGAGCCTCCCCTCCAAGAGATAGGGAGCCCACAATTGCAGGGTAGAGGATGAGATGTGGGGAGTCCTGAGCCACTCGACATAGCAGGCTGCATATGCTCTGTCGAATGTATGCTTCTGGATGGTTGAGACGTGAAAAAAGCTGGGGGATGATACCTAAGGAGGAGGTGTGGTGAAAGATGGTTGTCATAAAGAGGTGTAGGACATGACAGTTAATACAAAAGGTATACTTACTAGAGTGCATCTGCTATCTGGTATCCATGTTGTCATATTCTCATACATTTATCTGTCTAACCAGAAGACAATCAAATCTAAACTAAACATTTTCCAGCGGTTAACAAGCTTCTGTGTCTTCTACTTTTTCCCCCCTCTCTTTTCATCTGGAAAAATAATTGCAAAAACAACTAGTGCAAAGTTGAGTGAGGAAATTTAAGTTGAAACTTATATTTCAAACCTATTATTGTACTCAAATGAGAGCAACAAATTGCAATGTATCAACTTTATTGCAATACAGGAACCAGCTGTTTTCTGATAATAATTACGAGTTTAAATTGATCTTTTCAAACAGATATATGATTGCAATTTGAGCTAATAGCATTGTAGCTATAGCTTTATTCTCTTTTCTCAAATTGTTAGTTGGATTGTTTGTAACCAGTGCAAACATGGAAAATAAAGTCCAGATGATAATTGATTAGTTCCTGCAACATTCATGTGTGGTAGCTTTTTTTTGCAACATAACATACCCCTCCAGGGTGCTGTTGGGGTCGATGCTAAGCCCAGCTCAAGCCTTTCCCTCAGTTCACCAGCATGCTTCACCAGCAGACGTAGAAGACGTAGGGTTGCCATGACAATCAAATCATCATTGCTTTGTTTGCTATTGTGATACGACAGCAAAAGTTTAGGGTCATCCTCATCAATAGGAGCCTAAAACACAAACACAGACAACATACTCTCAATATTGAGGACCGAAGAGAAGGCTTCTATTACTCTCAGTCCTAGTCTTCCACAGCAACATATAACTTTAAAGTAATTACATCTTACCTGTCCAGCATTGAGCTTGAGGAAGGTAAAGTAGGCCTGGCAGGACACCCTGTAGAGGCCAAAGATGCGACCCACCACCCGTCTCCAAACCTGTATTAGACCATCTGTTACAGACTGGCCTGCCTCCCCTAGCCATGGGCATGAGCCAGTAAGATGCCGCCAGATCAAGTCCACCATGTCATCTTCATCGTCTTCCTGCTGTAGAGCCATGTCTTCATCCTGGCACAAAAGAAAAGATCAATCAAGGCAATCTGCACAAGCAGTGGAAACGAAACCCTTGGACAGATAAAATAAGCATATTTATGCTTTTCACTGTTAAGACTTTCAGACAAACTTAAAGGATTAATTTTTGGAACAGAGCAGTTTTTTTTAATAAACCAAAATTATGTACAGCTTAAACACACGCTGTCAAAAAACACTCAAAAAAGAATTATTACTCAGAGCAGAATACAGAACACAAGGTTATTAATGGATAAATTATCTTTAAAGCAGAACTTCAAAAAGGTAGCAAAAGCAAATGATCCAAACTTGAAATGAAGCTTCATTTTGGCTTCTATTTCTGTAAGATCTATATGAACACACAGCTAATGAAACTGTCTGCTGTTTGCTAAAAAAGAAAATAATATGAACTAAAAAATGCTCCCTAAATAAAACATTTCCCTTTCTGGTGTAACAAAATTGTCGGCCATCTATTTTTCTTGTATGGGCGCTTTTTGAGTTTTGCTAACAGAGGGAAAGAGACAAGGTGAAGAGGAACAGACTGAGATGAGAAATAGGAAAACTGACAGCTTAAAAAGAAAGAGTGAAAAAAACCCCCAAAAAAACACACTACCTGTATGCCAGTAGGTCGACACATTGCCTGTCCAAGAATGCTAAAGATGATATCTTTGTCTTTTTCACTGGTAGCTGCTGGCAGCAGCTCCTCAATCTCTTTCTTTTCTCCAGGAAGAAGAGGTAATCCCTCCCCTTGGCTTGAGAGAAAAACATAAACCAGAAGGCAATGTCCTTTATTAATGGATGATGGGCCTAGACACAAAAAATGAGTCTAATCCATCACCATCACCAACACCAGCATCAAACCTTACAGTGGAGTTAAAACAAATCTGAAAAAAAATTAAATTAGAATATAATATCTTTTGAAAGAGTTCACTGTACAAGATCATACATGTGAAGCTACAGGGATTGTACACAGCTCAAAAAATAAATAAAGGGAACACTCAAACAACAATGTAATTCCAAGTCAATCACACTTCTGTGAAATCAAACTGTCCACTTAAGAAGCAACACTGATTGACAATCAATTTCACATACTGTTGTGCAAATCGAATAGGCAACAGGTGGAAATGATGGGAAATTAGCAAGACACCCCCAATAAAGAAATGGGGTGCCATTTCTTTGGGGGGACCGCACAGCCCTCCATGTGATGCTAGAGGTAGCCTGACTGCCATTAGGTACCGAGATGAGATCCTTAGACCCCTTGTGAGACCATATGCTGGTGCAGTTGGCCCTGGGTTACTCCTAATGCAAGACAATGCTAGACTTCATGTGGCTGGAGTGTGTCAGCAGTTCCTGCAAGATGAAGGCATTGATTCTATGGACCGCCCATTTCCCAGACCTGAATCCAATTGCGCACATCTGGGACATCATGTCTCACTCCATCCACCAACGCCACAATGCACAAAGTGTCCAAGAGTTGGCGTATGCTTTAGTTCAGGTCTGGGAGGAGATCCTTCAGGAGATCATCCGCCACCTCATCAGGAGCATGCCCAGGCATTGTAGGGAGGTCATACAGAATAAGAATACTTACTCTTTCAGATCTAGGATGTGTTCTGATGTTATTTTAGTCTTTTTGTTTTACATATGAAGCTCTTTTCTTTGTTAACAGACACCGATATTGGTACACTTACCTAGCATTATCCACCACTTTCCTGCCCCAACGGTAGGCCCAGCTGGCCAGGGCTGCCCAGGCCTTGGCCATCTCTGGAGCCAAGCTGACAGAAAGCTGATAGAGTTGACCCAACACAAAGTCTGGTTCCCCGACCCCCACACTAACTGCACAGGGAAAACCACCAACATTAAAATGGAGCTGAATTTCAATTTACAGCTCCTCTATTCTCCGTTTAAATGTAAAAACCTTAATATTCTGTGACAATGTCAAGTAAATAACTTGTTAATTCAAATGTCAATGAATGTAAACGTTTTTTATGTGTACAGTATGTCTATATTTGTCTGGAGTAAAGTATTGTCTTTGTGAGTGTAAAAACTACCAAAAGACCTTGAAGATAAAATATTACCTGAAATTTCAGCACTGATCTGGGGAATACCCTGGACTTCAAGAGGAAGCTCCAGAAGAGCAGATATAATCTGGGTCAGGGGTGACATGCCTGCTGTATTTGATGAGTTAACTGCTCCTGTCTTCTTTAACACCTTGACCAAAAAGTAAATCAATTATCACATATAATTGTGTTAGTTTATATAAAATAAAAAAGGACAACCCATTGAAAACTTGGTCTCAAGGAATACAATATAATAAGAAAACAGCATTTTGTTTCATTATTTCTGCCTGACAGAGACAGTTTGTTATATTGCAGGAATTCCCAAGAGGTAATAAGTGAATATCCACAAATCGTAGATCTTAATGTTTCACAACTGTTTAAGAAAGCATACTTAGGTTGACTTAGTGTTTCAGTAATATTCATTAAATGTTAAAAAGATAGATCACTTTTCCAGGCATCATAAATTGTGCTAAACATAACTTACTCTCAGGATTACTTTTGAAAACATTTACATTTAGACCAAATTCAAGGTAGAGAAGTAATTAAAAGTGCGCATGCCTGTTTAAGCTGAGGTGTCAAGTCTTTCCAGTCAGCCAACAGCCATTTGCAGAGTGTCAGCAGTGAGCGGCATGCAGCACCTTCATTCTTTCCAACATGGCAGTAGGACAGAGCCGCTCTGCTCAGCATCTCCATGGCTGTCATGGACTGGCCTGTGGACGGAGACATTACTTAAAGAACACTGCAGACAGTATTCTCTGCAACATTTCCAGAACACTTTATACATACAGGTCAATTAGGAATCTTTTCAATGAAAGTGTCAGCTGGGAACACTTTTGTCTTTGTCAGCTAACGTGCTAATGTGTTACCAGTGTGCTTGTCTATGCTAAAAAAATCCTATTCCACACATAGTTGTGTATGCGTGTGTTTGACTGTGAGGATTAATTATATGCGACAATTATTATGCTACTGTTATTTTGCTTTATGTCACTGCTGCTCAGGACAGATATACCTGCAATTCTGTACTTTGGCCATGAAAGCATAGATACTTCTTTATACTTAATGGTAGTTTACAGTTTCTGAATATTCCCTGGTGCTCACCTGCAGTTCTTAGGACTTTGGCCCTTTCCATCTGCAACTCTGGTCCCCATTTTTCCCCCACAGTGCCCTTCAGGGTGAGACTCCTCAAGGATTTGCTCAATTCGTCCTGCTGCTCCTCCTCTTGTGTCACATCAGTGCACTGGCTGAGCAGGCGCGATGCGAGAGCAATGTTGCCTTTTTTCCGAGCAAATTTGACAGCAGTCAAACAAAGCTCTGTTAGGTGGCCATCAATGGAGGAAGAGTAACCTGGATAAAAACATCTCAGAATTCAGAGTCTAATCGTTCAATTGGCCCAGACTTGGGCCACCTTAGAAAAAAAATATACCGTAAATTCCGTACTATTGAGCGCACCTGGATATAAGCCGCACCGGCTAAAAATAAGCAAATAAATGTATTTGTACATATATAAGCCGCACTTGATTATAAGCCGCAGGTGTCCACGTTATAACAAGAGCTATTTACACAGACGTAGGCTACCGGTAACATCCGCAAATACTGTAGCGTCCATACGGACGTTAAAGGACGACGAGAGCGTTCAAATAATAACTTTTAATAACCCGATCACTGTCGGCCGTGACCACGCCGTTTACAGCAGAGAACAACACATAACTTGCCCTAACAATCCAACTCTCTCCCCCAGCGTTCTCTCATACAGCCACTCAACACGTTCTCGCTGGTGCATTCACTGACTCTCCACATAATCGGAATTATGAACACATTATCAACTACTGACTTTACAACATGAACCGTTACAATACGAAGCCTAGCCGACGGTGTCTGTAACACGGCTGATGAAAAAGATGACCGTAATATATTTCACAAGAAAAAGTCCATCCATTCACTGCCTCAGAATGACTTCATTACTCACTTCCTCAGTCTCTGTTGTCGCTGTCAGTGTCATCTTAACGTGCAGCAGCTCTGTTAGCTTCTTTGACAGCCAGGTCGATCGCCTTTAACTTGAAAGCTGCATCATATGTATTTCTCTGTGTGTTTTCCATCATGAGGGTGCGTGCATGAAGCGCAAAATGACTGATATTAAGATCCGACGTGACGAAGTCAAATGTTTTTGCGGCAGAAGCTCATTGTCCCCCATAAAAAATCCATGCATTAGCCGCACCGGAGTAGAAGCCGCAGTGCTCGAAGTGTGAGAAAAAAGTAGCGGCTTATAGTCCGGAATTTACGGTACATGCTACTATCAATAAGAATGTGCAGAGTTTCTGATAAGGTTAAACAAACTTGTGATGATGTGATTTTGCATGTAGAAATAGAAGGCAGCAAAAAAATTAAGCCACACTGAGCAGTTACATGAAAAGGAGCAGACTAAATCCACAAAAAGATCTACGTAAACTACTTATTTAACCATGCAAAGCTGTAAAGAGGTAAAACACTACTTATGTCCTGAATGAAGAGCAATAATAACCCTATTAAACTTTTAGATAATTACCTTTGACTTTGTGGAGGAGTTGCCTCTGGAATATGGTGTATCTAAGGGCCTGGAGGAAAGGCTGTACATCCTGTTGTTTACAAGAGCTCAGCGCCTCACTGGACAAAGGAATCACACAGTCCTGAGAAGAAAAAAAAGGTCAGTTTCTTTGGGAAGTTTTTTTATGAAGAGGAAGAAAAACCAAAAGCGCGTTGAATCAAATCTGCAGCAAGCAGGTAAATTCAGCGTTTGTAGTTTTGTATTCAAAGACCTAAAAACGGACATTGTTCTCGTTTTCTCTCGCTCTCTCTGATCCCCGCAAAGTATAAAGTCCCAGACTTTCTGTTTTCTGTGAGAAATAGCCTACTGTGTATCAACACACTCCTAAAAGTAATCCTCAAGGAATCACGACATTAGCATAACAGTGAGTCAATTTGTTTAAACTTTAATGAACAGCTGGGATGGAGAGCTGCTCAGAAGCCAGTCAGCTGTCTGCCAATTCTCAGTTGCAACTGTGATGGAAAACAGAGTCCACTTCCTTTCCTCATGGCTGTGTGGATTTTTTTTTATTCTTTAAATGTGTACACACTATATGACCATTAGCAAATAAATTTTATTTTGAAAATGTTCAGATGTTATTACTGGCAGTGCTACCTGTTTTTACTTACTGTACTTATTTCCTGAAACAACTGCAACTTTCTTGTGGCAGCTTTGGTTCAAATAAATGACTGGAGGTTTGTTTCACTATTGAAAGCATTGACGTTTTACATACGAGAGAATGTGAATTTATGACATTGTATTGTTTTAAAACACATGGCATCCAAAGGCATACAACTATAACATTCTTTGACAATCCCAGTCAAGTGTCTTTTGTCCAAATCACTTAAAACCACAAAAAAAAAAAAAAAACAAGAAATAAGGATGGCTAGTGCATTTTCATACTACAAGTCAAATATGGGTGTACATACTTCTTGTCCAGTGAGTGTGTTCTCAAGGGTGACAGTACAGTGGAGCTGCAAGGTAGGCAAGCTGGGCAGGGCATCAGATAGAGTGAGGGTTGACAAGCGAAGAGGACCCAAACAGATTCGTCCAGTCTGTTTCAGGCAACGCACCAATATACTGCAACACGAAATCACAATTACCAGGTTATAATAGAAAGAGCAAACAAAGTTTCACATCAGATGGTTTCAATGAATTGAAGAATGACCTTTGGAAGCCTACATGTTCCAAGAGAATCAGACATTCAAACCCACCTAGACCTTTTAATGGCAAGGTGCAAAAAGGAGAATGTGTCAAGATTTACATTTGTTGTTTCTCTCGTAGCGTTTGTTCATGTTTCCATCAAAGTGAAACACATTGACTGACAGATTTTGTAAATGTGTGGTATTAATCTATAAAATAACATAAAAGGGACAGAGAATCAAAGAATGCAGCTGTGTACCACCTGGAACTCATAACTTATCAGGACCAGATTGGCATTGATGAATGAATACTTACTCTGGACTGGCTGTGGTCTTTGGCTGCTGTTGCTGTTCACTGGCTTTCGCCATGGCACTAACTGCACTACGAAGGAGCTGCACTTCAACAGCTTTCTGTAGCTCAGTTGGATCCGGACTTATGAAGGGAAGGAGCCTCTTAAGATCTGACACAGAGTAAAATAAATGGAGAGATGTATAGCAAGTATTATCTAAAACATGCACATAAACACCATAAAACTTCAATAATTATCCCTGGCTTTTTTGCTACAAACAATTAATCTAACCTTTCTATATTTAGCATAGGTACATAGTACACATCCTCTTTGGTCTGTCAAACAAAAGGTTACCAAAGAAAAGAAAAAAAACAAAAACTGTTAACACCATGTATGTAAAACCAATATGAATTTGATCACAGAAAGACAGCATATCTAGACTAACCTGCCACACTAAAGAGAGTATAGAGAGTAAAAGCTAGACAATCACTTTGAAGTGTTACAATGGCCAGACATGTTGGCCTAAATTGCTGTCCAAGCACATCAGTAGTTGTTTAGTTTGTTCTTTACTGCATTGGATAAATTTACTTTACTTTATAAATGGAGAAAAAGATGCAGGTTAGCATTTTTATTTTAACCTTCATTTCCACCGATAAAGCTGCACAAGCACAACATCTCAAAGCCCCACATACAATACATTAGTGCGTTTATCACTTTTCCTTTATCTAGATCAACATGAATGGGGCTCAATGGGGATGCGTCTTACTGTTGCTTCTCCTGATAAGTGTTAGGCAAACTTAATTGGCAGCATTCAATTCAACTGTTTTCTCTGTGCAGCTGTGGCATCACATATATGTGCCATGGTGTCTCATTAAACGTTTATAAAGAAAGAGCATCACTGTCGCAAAAAAACAGAAACAATCATGTGAACTTGCACCTACTTTGAGCGGCCTTTATTTGTGATAAGCTGCACTTACCTATTGAAAGGGATTTGGTGCTTTTATTGGGATCTGCTTTTAATTGACAATATACTGTGATATACTGATGAACTGTAGTAAGCTTAAAATTAAGGTGTTGTGAACACTGTCCAAAGGGTGGCTAACACTGTCAGTGATCTCACCCCCCATTACATTTAATTAAAAAATGATAAGCACGTTTCTGTCTTGGTGGACACAAATTTATATGTAAATTTAAATTTATAACTGCCTTTTAAACCATTAAAATGAAAATGCTGTGAACACTGTCCAAAGGGTGTCTGTCAATGTCAGTGATCATTATTTTTCAATACATTACATAACAAATGATTAGCATGATTCTTTCTTGGTGGACAAAAGATTATAACCATCTTTTAAAACATTAAGTTGGAGTGAATAACACTTTTAGGGAATTTCAAAAGAATTTGAGGATCAGGAGTCTATCCTACACAAGTCTTACCTAGCTTGTCCTTGGTGTTGGAGAGCAAGCTGTAGTCCTCTCCGGGTAGCAGCTCCAGCTGAACCCCACACTCCTCTAGATCACCATCCTCAAAGCTGCTAAGAGCCTGGATGTAGTTGAAATCTGTACTTAAGTTGATGCTAACTGGATTGGTTGAGTTCTGTTTGATGGCTTGGATGGTTGCTTGCCACTCCTTGACAGATGCCCAATCACAGAGTGCCACATAGCACTGACACGCTTTGTTGGCCAGGAAGTTGATCACCTCGGGAGGACACTCATTGGATTTAAGTAGCACTGTCTTCTTGATGTCACCTTCAAAGAGGAAGAATCAACAACACTGCCCATCAGACAAAAATAAAAACTGAGCCTCATCTTCAACCAGACCACACGAATACACAAAATTAACTGCTAAAACACTAATTAGTGCTAAGCCTACAAAGACACCAGAATGAACCTCAAATGATAAATATATACTTCTTTCAACATAAAAATGTGTTACATACAGTATCTAGTGATGTCTTCAACTACTTAGCAATATTGGGATAAGCACACAGGCCATTTTTCAACTCACATCAGCTGTACCGACTACTCTATCTGTATGAGTTTTTCTTCATTTAAAGTATATTTAAACAGAAACATCTCAGTCAGACTAAGAATCTCTTTAAGAAGAGTTTCCTGCCCAAGACACAAAGTAAAATACAATAAAAATCCTGTTGATGTTCAATTATATTAAATACATGACAGCCAAATGCAGGGAGCAAAGAACATAATGTATATATAGCTGAACAACGTTTAACTCACTCAATTATCATGTGGTTTTAACTAAGCATAAAATCCAGTGTATAAGACGCACTTTTAATACCTACTTTTTCCATCTTAAAAGTTGGCTGCATCTTATACACCCGTGTAAAAAATATAGCAGCATAAAAAAGGAGTCCATCTAATTTGATCAAGATTATCGTTGGAAAGAGAATCAGGAAGCTTCAGAATGTGTAGCCCTGTCTGGCTACACATTTTTATACATAAATTTGAGTGAATGATGACATTGTGTGTTCGTTAAAATTGTTACATGTGGCATGTGGAAAATATAGAGCAAAACAATTTTGACAACATTACCATCACTCTTATTACAAAAGGGGTCATATATTTCATTTTGACAGGACTGTAGGGCAAATACAAGAGGTTCCAGTCTTGTTAAATTTATCGAGATAATAATATTTGCTGGTTACCATTGCTGGTGTGTTTGGGACTACTTGTGTTGCTGGAGAATTTGAGCAGACAGCATTCAGGGCTTTTGATGCTGCAATCCATCCCTGTAACTGCTGATAGCTGATCTTGATACTCCACAGATGCCTTTTCAAACCTACACACAAAAACTATTTAGTACAGGACAACAAAATAAATGAACGAAAGACACATGAAGGTGAATTCAGTGGAGAATTTAGCTGAATTGTGAGGATGTCTGAAATAGGATGTGCTACTAACCGTCCCTCAGCTTGCAGTGCAACTGATGACAGCCAGCTTAGACTCCTTCCAGTAGTAAGGAGACTCCAGGCTGACAGGCCCTGGATGGCTTCGGGACAGCGCAGTTCACACAAAGCCTCCACCAGCAATGTCAAAGGAACCTCCAGCTCGGGACCCTGCCATAAGCATAAAACAGACAGAAAAAATAATACAGTTCAATTACAAAATAAATGTATGTTATTGAAAAAAATCCACCATTAGAGAGCCAACAGAGCTTTATTTTTGCTTTCTAAAATGTAGCAGCCGATCATTAAAATGTCTGTGTGTAAATGTGTATGCAGCAGATTTCTACATAGTGCCAAGGTTACTCATTAGAAGGTTAAATCTATCAGAGCATTTGCACTAACCTGGCTGCTGCTGTTCTTGATCTCTGAAAGCAGGTCAAATCCATGACGAATGGTTACTGCAGGCTGACCAGAGAGAAGACCAACCCTCATTAGTGCCAGGCGGATCCTTGTCAGCCAGTCTTGGCATGTTTGCCGGTTAGTATAGAAGAATGTCCTGATGCCCTAAGAAACAAACAAGAAACAGTTCATCATATTCACTCAATCAATGACCTTGATACCCATAAATCAAAAACCAGCAGTAAGCCTGAAGCTTTGATTTGCACACCTTTGGTGGAGCAGTGAGAGCATTTGCACAGCCCTCATAAGCATTGTACATGAGTTTTTCCAGGTTCTCCAGGTATTGAAGAAGCAGAGCAAGACGAAGTTGGTTAGAATGGTGACCATCCCCATCACCCCCAGTACCAGCCCAAGCTCCAACATCCTGTTCTGCATTCAGACTGTGGGCAGCCAGACTCCGGATCATACCTGTATGACAGGTATGTATAGAAAAAATGGTGGAAGGTTAGGAAGCACTGTTATACTACAGGTTAACATGCTGAACAAAAACTGTTACATCAGTGGTGTGTGTCAAAAAGGGGTATTTGAGGCATGACATACAGATGCAAACATGTAAACCTATTTGCAAATGCTGCTGTAAAGGATTGCTGCAAACAAAGTTTCTTTGTATCCTTTATACAATGACTATCTATTTTGAGATGCTCCATACAGATGTCTACATTTTCAATCAAAATCAAATTAAACTCTCCATTAACAATTAACTAAAAGAAGTCTTTTCACCTTCAATGGTCTGGAAGGTGTCTTGAGCTCGGCCGAGTGGTGTTCTGAGTTTGGACATTACAGTAAACTGTGCAGCCTCCCACACTGCCCACTGCCACAGCACTGTCTCGGTTTTCAACAGGGCATGTGGTACTACATCCAGCCTGTTACCATCAGCGCCTCCTCGGCCATTCCGTTTCTCCAGCCGCTGGCAGCTGTAGTATAGACGCTCCAGCCAGGGATCCTTGCTGTGGATACAAAACTGTGAAGCTTAGAAGGTCTTCTTACAGTATGAAATAGTTCAGAGACTTGAACAACTTATGGTATAAATTAAAAGGATAAATGGCATTCTGCTATAATACACAAACCAGGACTTAGTGTGTATAATCAAAGCTCACCAAAATAGGTAAAAAGACAGTAAAAAAAAGCCTTTTTGTAAGAGAACTAAGATCCTACTAAACTAATTATGGGGGAAAGGCTATGTTTATTAATAATGTTATTCATTCTTCCTCCATTTGCTCCCCATTGTCACAATGTAATAGGGTAACAGTTTGTTTCCAGCTGATAACTTTGCTACAGTGACAGTTACCCTCCTCGGTGCAGGACTCCATATAGGATAAAGCTGATGAGATCGCTGAAGTCCTGGGGGTGGAATGTGCTGCTTGATGCTCTACTCATATGGTTGCGGATAGCCATTGAGATCTCCCTCATCTTATGTTGGCTGTGATTACTGGAGACGAGACAAAAGAAATGAAGCTTGAGATGAATAAGGCTTTTTTGGAAAAAAACTGACCTAGAGCCCCGGTCAAACAAGAGAAAATATTAACAATCAAACTGCATTACCTTTTTTTTCTAAAACATTAAATTACCTACTCTGCTTACTACTACTAGACTGCTAGTATATTACGCTGTATGTACAAGAGTTGAGTCATTCCAAATTAAAAGTGTTATATAAAGTACATGCAATAAGTAGACATTTAATAAGGAGAGAACAGATCCATTTTATTCCTGATGCCCTACAAAGATAGGTAGAAGTCTCACCTCAAAGCTACATCAAGGGGGATCATCCTGAGAAGCTTTCCATAGGCCTGCCTTACCCTCACTGCGGAGTGGACCAACTGGACTCTGCACACATCCACACACCTTTTGGAAAGCCAGACACAGAGTAGAATTTATTAAACAAATAACTACCTACACATCATATTTATAAACTTTAACAAAATGGTTTAAGTTTTTAGGTGCTGTTGTGTTCACCTCTGCAGGAGCTCAGTAGACAGTGATGTAGAGAGAATCTGTAAACTGTGGCAAGTCTGAAGGCAGATACTTTGATCTTCATTCAGAGCTACCATGTGAAAACAAGAGGAACAACTTTTAACAGCAGTACTGATAAAGAACTGAATAAAACAAAGCAATCCTCAGGCCTGCAAAGCCAGTGACAAACACAAGATACACATTTCTTTGTTGAAAATATTTGGCAGGTTAGACTCACCATTAGCCAGCAGGCCCCTGCAAAACTTGTGGAATGAGGGCAGGGAGAAGAGAGGGCAATAGGTGTCTGACTTCTTCATAAGTACAGAGATTTCTTGAGCCCAGGTCACCAACAGTCTCCTAACAGAAAAAAAAACTTTTTTTTGTGAGTTTACATTATATTTCGACACCTGCTCATCCAAGAGTATTTACTGTTGGATGAGTAAAATAGGTGTGTGTCATAGTAAGGAAGAGGAACAAAAATAACCTGGCCTCGTAGTACAGGTGCTCCTTAACCAGAAGACTGCCCAGAAGGCTTAAGAGTGTGCTGAAATGTTTCTTAGTTGCTGTGGTCACAGTGCTGATGACAGCGCCATCAAACAAGGAGGGAGATGATGAAGACAGACTGGACGATATGAAGTGATCATGTCTAGAAAAACAGAAGACATTTAGAGAGGTCACTGGAAAGCAGGCACAAAAACTTCAAAAGTGTTATTCATTGCCTTTTGTAAAGTAAGGACTATCAATGTGACCCATTAAAGTTTTTTGCTGACATATTTCATGTCACTAAGTATTTGATCACTTATTAATTTTTAATATAGATGAGGTTTCCATGTAAAGTGTCATCAAGATTGTATGTGGATTGAGTTTTCCAGTCTGAACACAAAAAGCAACATGAGATCTGACTTTTCCAAATATAATTCAAACCACATACGTAGGTTGTTTCAAATTCCTACTGATCCGACTAAAACTGAATGTCTCGGTCGCTTCAATGTGTCTCCTGCGTCACTCTAGACGTGACAGTATCAAAAAATAACAATGATCTAGATCCAGCAAGCCGAAGTTAACTTTGGTCAGTAAAAGAAAACAGCAAGAATCAAAACAAACGTAGTAAAAACAAGCCCACGGAGAGACTGCTACACAAGATTGTTTGCATCAGAAATAAATCACACTTCTCATCCAATTGGCTGTTGTTTTTGCTGGGCGTTAACTGTCACCATATAAATCAATGTGGATCAGACCATTCTAAAACGGACAGGCAGATCAGATCTGGTCACTTGCAATTTGTAATGTGGACAGTCAGTCAGTTAAAATCGGATTCTGATCAGATTTTGGGGGGGGGGGGGGACTGATTTGGTCGGCAGTCTGAACAAAGCCTTGTACACTGGACTATATTACTACTGTATTACCACTACCAACAATAAGTTAGGGATATTGTGAGGTCCTCAGTGGGTTTCATACATAAGGGGTTTGTTTCACTTCAGTCATTTTTGGGATAGGGTGATTTTTGGGTTTTCCCTGTAATGGTTTCACTGTGTACAGTGAGCCTTAGATATTGGGGCCAAGACCAAAAAAATACAAAAAGACAACCCTTTTCAATGGGGCATCAATTTCAACATTCTAGGGGTATAAAAAGCTGGGGTTGTCAGTAAGTTATTCCCAGTTCATCATTCAAGCAGCCATTTACACACAACGTGAACTGAACGGACGAGCAGCGCCACCTGGCCATAGTGCGCATTCAGGTCGGCAGCAAATGTCAAATGTTGCTTGTGAACTTGGTGCGTCTCAAAGTGTCATCAGCAGACTTGCAGCAAGACAGAACTACGTCTTGGAGTGGAGACCCAGGAGTGGAGCCCAACGAGGATGGACCGCAATGATGAACAGTACCTAAGGACCTATGCTCTCAGACACCGTTATGCTACTGCCATATAGCAGCAGGCTGGTTTACGAGAAGTGAGGAATAATAGGGTTTCCAGACAAACCATTCACAACTGACTCCACCCCTTCGCTTGAATGCCAGACAACCGTTGCAAGTGACTCCACTGACACCAAGACACCGCCGTGGCAGTTTGTAGTGGGCACAAGACCATGTGACCTGGCCAATGTAGCAGTTGTCTACCACCCTGTTTACTGACGAGTGTCGAGTCACCTTGCACAGAAATTATGGTGGTCAGCGTTGCTAGAGAAGGCAAGGTGAGCGATATGCTGAGGTCAATAGGTTATACTACTCCTCCCAAGATGGCGCCATTGTGTGGCTGGCCGTCTACCTCTCCTACCTTTTCTGTGTATTGTCCTGTTTTTATCACTTTTATATCATAAAGTGTCATCTCTACTGGTGTATGATCACCTGTGTCTTTTAAAAATCCGCAATCTGGTGGTAAAACTGCCAATCCAAGAATTTAATGGTCAGACAAAGCCAAGGCTGCCTTTTCTGGCGTCTGTACCCTCTTTACCTATGGCTTCTACCTGCTCGGTTTCCACAAAACAGCCGTCGCAGAAGACCAAGACAAGAGAGGTGGAGTAACATGCCGGCTGATAGCTCACCTGGCCTCATCTACCACATTCAACTTCGCTATCCACCATTTGATCTCTCCGGGGAGTACATCTGCTACAACATCGAAGGATCTGTGGACTACTCCTACCGGTGGCTGCTTCCGGCTGGACAATTGTTTGTGGTGGAGTTTCTAAGACCTGTGCTGTGTGCTGTTGTCCATCGCGCCCCAAAATATAATAAGGATTTTATAAATGAATTTTCGATGTTTCTGGCAGACATTCAAATATGATAAGCTTTTGATTTGTGGGGATTTTAATGTTCATGACTGTTTCCCATCGGAAAAACTTGCCACTGATTTTAAGAATCCACTGGCAACTTTTAACTTGACTCAATCTGTGGATAAACCAACCCACCTTCTTGGGCAAACCTTGGATCTAGTTACCGTAAATTCCGGACTATAAGCCGCTACTTTTTTCTCACACTTCGAGCACTGCGGCTTCTACTCCGATGCGGCTAATGCATGGATTTTTTTATGGGGGACAATGAGCTTCTGCCGCAAAAACATTTGACTTCGTCACGTCGGATCTTAATATCAGTCATTTTGCGCTTCATGCACGCACCCTCATGATGGAAAACACACGGAGAAATGCATATGATGCAGCTTTCAAGTTAAAGGCGATCGACCTGGCTGTCAAAGAAGCTAACAGAGCTGCTGCACGTTAAGATGACACTGACAGCGACAACAGAGACTGAGGAAGTGAGTAATGAAGTCATTCTGAGGCAGTGAATGGATGGACTTTTTCTTGTGAAATATATTACGGTCATCTTTTTCATCAGCCGTGTTACAGACACCGTCGGCTAGGCTTCGTATTGTAACGGTTCATGTTGTAAAGTCAGTAGTTGATAATGTGTTCATAATTCCGATTATGTGGAGAGTCAGTGAATGCACCAGCGAGAACGTGTTGAGTGGCTGTATGAGAGAACGCTGGGGGAGAGAGTTGGATTGTTACGGCAAGTTATGTGTTGCTCTCTGCTGTAAACGGCGTGGTCACGGCCGACAGTGATCGGGTTATTAAGTTATTATTTGAACGCTCTCGTCGTCCTTTAACGTCCGTACAGACGCTACAGTATTTGCGGATGTTACCGGTAGCCTACGTCTGTGTAAATAGCTCTTGTTATAGCGTGGACACCTGCGGCTTATAATCAAGTGCGGCTTATATATGTACAAATACATTTATTTACTTATTTTTAGCCGGTGCGGCTTATATCCAGGTGCGCTCAATAGTACGGAATTTACGGTATCTCACTTGGGTTGTCAGTCTCCCACAAAGAGATTTCTGAGACTGCAATCTCATTTCATTTCCCTATTGTTTTTGACCTGCTCCATCAACATCCAACAGCGGCGCATCATCACTTCCTCTACAACCGATGAATCTACGGCTGCTTTCAATAGCTGCATTCTGATTCTCTTATTTGCACCGAGTGTCCTCCAAGTTGTCTCCTCCACTTGCTTCTTAGTCCCGCCCAAAAGAGATGCACGGAGGAAACAAAGTCGAGGAGAGAGGAAATCAGTTTTACAGTTAGACATGAAACGTTGTTTCCTCGACAGCGTCACATGATGTGACATCAGCTGATCATGTTCAGCTGTCAATCAGCCTAACAGCTGTTTAAGTCCACACAAACTGTATTATTTCTAATCAAACACACAGTCTCTTTACCTGATAACAAACACCTGAAGAACAACCTGCAGTCCGTTTCAAACCAAAAGGAAAATTTCTACTGACTAAATTATTTCATTTTGAATCGTCTATTTATTATTTGTTATAATTATTATACAGTTTTGACTTAACCTAGCCTGTATTTCGTCAATGACTCTGTATTTTATTATGATTGATTAGAATCTAAATGATGAAACTTTCTGAAGATAAATAAGTGAATGTAAAACGTGTTTGTGACTGACAGACTCCCTCTTCATCAAACTGTCATCATCGTCATCATCATCAGACATTTAAACAGTCTGAGGGATGATGAACAAAACATGAAGGATGTATTGATATTATAGTTATATAAGTTATAGAGCTTCATATTTGGTTGTTAAGCTCCACGTCAGACTCTTTTAAAATCCCAGCTCATCACAGACCGACTCTTTACAAACTCACTGATGTTCAATATCCGTTTAAATGTCCGACGCTCCGTTTAGCATCTTTTTAATGTCCGTCTTTTCTCCGGTATGAACCTCTGCTCATGTTGAGAAGTTTCACTGAAGTCTGATCCGCTGCAGCGTCCAATCAATGAGTGATATACGAGAAGGGTGTATGTCTGTCAGTGAAAACACTTCCGTGAAGTCGGCTCTCGTGTCTCCTCGGTCATTGTTCCTCGATCCTCTGTTCGCTATAAGAGCTTTGGAACGATCCTCAACATGGAGGCTGAGGAACTACTTCCGGTTCGGCCGAGGACCAAGGAGACTGCAAATAAGAGAACAGGAACGTACCTATTGACTCACACCTTTCTGCCCTAAATGGCTTGGTTCCCCTCTCTTTCCTGAAGATTTCCTCTCCACCTTCCACTCTACCTGCTCCGAGATCTTAGATTCTATTGCTCCTTTTAGGCAAAAATCTGCCAAGACAAGAACAGATCTGTGGTTTAACGACACCACCCGTGTCATCAGGCAACGCTGCAGGCAGGCAGAGTGCAGATGGAAGAAGGACAAACTGCATGTGTCTCTCGAAATGTTAAGGGATTGCCTCTCGGAGTATCAGAGGGCTGTGCGAGAAGCAAAATCTCAGTATCTCTCTGACATTATTTGCAGCAGTAGTCAATGTCCTATGGAGCTATTTAACACAATTAATGCTGTTGTTGTTAACCCATGCACTTCTACTGTGACTGATGTCTCAACTACAGCTTGTGACATTTTTCTTCGTTACTTTGTAGACAAAGTGGATTCCATTAGGGATCAATAAGAGTGTTACGATGAGTGTCCGTAATGATTTGCTTGTTGCTTCAACTCATTCTGCTGTGTTTGACCAGTTTGAGCCAGTTTCTCTCTCCTCCCTCAGTGAAATTGTGAAATCTTTGAAACCTACAAACTGCCCATTGGAAATTGTGCCTGCCAAAGTACTAAAAATTTTTTTTGATACTGTGGGGCCCTGTATTCTGGGTTTTGTTAACTCTTGCCTTAATTTAGGAACAGTCCAGGTTAATGTTTGCCTTTATATCAACGCTATGCTTATTCCAATAAAATGACCAAAGAGCAGAGAACAACATACTGGCGAACAGAAAACAAAATGTAGCCATTTAATTACGTAAACAGTGAACAGATGTTTTAGTAATTGCATGCATACAGTCGATGCACTTTGCAGCAGTAACAGTATAGAACAGCACCTGCCTCCAGTTGACTCGAAGTGAATTCCCTAGAGAATATCATGCAGCGTTCCCACATCAGCCCATTTGGACTTGCTGTGGGAAAAATACTAGGGGTCTGGCAACCCTGTGTAGTCTGAGCAAAGTATTTGGCTGTTTGCATTCACATGTACATCTCCTCTGGGAAATATCCAAATTTAAACTATCAAAAATCTAACTTCTTCCACCATCATCGCAGCTGCAGGATTACACCACAGTGCTGCTGTACAAATGGTGCAACCTAGAGCATTTTGGACTACAACCTCTCCTTTTCTTCTTTTTATCTGAACTGCTTCATACCGTCTTGTTTCTATCGTCTCTCTGTCACAAGCATCACTTTCGCTCTCGGTGAACTGTGTTTTTGATTCAATCAATGCCTGAGACATGACTTACGATGAATAAGGCATTCTTCTGATGCCATTTTTAGAAAAATATAATAAAGGTAAAAATAATTAAAAAAAGGTAAATAATTATCAGTTTATTACCACCTTCAAAAATGGGCTGTATATCCATGATTTGTGTGGGTCACCTGTTAAGGTCGGGAAAATCTGGAATACCAGAAAATCTGGAACAATCACAACCCTGGTATGATAAAGAATGTGCAAAACAACAATTTCAAGCAACTTGTTAAGCAATGAACAGCTGGTTGCAGCTCATAGTATAGCTGTGTCTTACCTGGTACAGTGGGAGTACAAGGTAAAGAGTACAGCATACTGGATGGCAGGGAAATGGACCGCTATCTCAGAGTGGACCAGCATCAGATTGTGGCTGAGGAGAGCGAAGACAGTAGGAGACAGAGCCCACATCTAAAAACAAAAACAAAATAACATTTCCATAAACATAAAATATCAGGTCATGTTGTTACAGTGCAAATATTAAGAAATCCACTTGTAGCTTCAAAATTAAATCCTTTCACCGTGTGAAGTTAGCTTCCCTAGTCTTTTGTCTGACAAAATCTGTAAGTACTGGATGACTGAGTGAGAAAAGAAGCAATAGAATTAAGTGAGACAACATAAAACTGAATCTGAACAATTGTCCCATTTTTCTCAGCCAGGCTAGCACCATTGAGCCATGTTTTTACTAAAACTGCCAGCAGTTGTGACTTTATGAGCTTCTCTAATAATAAACATCAAAAGATTTGAGATTAAATTAGCTACTCAATACCATTAACTGGTGTCGATCCATCTTCAATGATTGGAATCATGTAAACGGCTCTAAAAGCTCCTTTATACATGCAGTGCTTTTTACCAAGAGTCCCTCCTGGATTATACTCAAAGGTCTGTGTCAACCCGTCTCATAGACCAATTTCCATCATGTAATAATTGACTTGTCTGTGTGTCAAAGTAATGTAAAGCCATGGTTCTGAAAACCTTTTTTCCTTCTCCCCCCCTTGTAGAGGAAAACATTTCTTGATTCAGGTAGTGGTGTGCGATATAGTAATCTTAGATTGTGAAGGATTAGAACGTGTTGACGATCTGCCCAATCAGAGAGACCGTAGAACTCGGCTCAAGTGTTCTGAAAAGCCCCGTTTTAACCGAGCGGTCCGGAACGTCTCGGAACAGTGCACATTTTGCAGCGTTTCCATAGACCATGGAAATCCGTACGTACGTCCCACTTTTTGGGACCCTTCCGTTGGGGGGCCAAGAATGTCGAGCCGACCCGAAAAGGTGGAGCTGAACACTGCAGTCCGTTGATTGGTTGAAAGAATAGTCACTTCCTGAGTTACGTCGGCAAACAAAACTCTGCTGTCTTTAAACCATACACAGCTGATTGTTTACATCTGTATTTCTCCTCGCGGCACACAGCCTTCTCTGAAACAAAGCTTAATTGAGTTCTTGTAATAAAGAGTCACATGCCAATGAAGTGGATGAACTGCTGGATGTCTTCCAGCGTTGGTTTTGTTTGTGTAGCTTTTTTCTCCTTTGTTGAATTTATTAGTTAGCGGTTAGCTGTTGGCTGCTATCATATGACGCTATTTACATAGCGGCTATCGGCATCCGGCTTACACACCGCCTACCAAATAGTATACTGCTTTCTCAGTTTTTACAAGTTAGTAACAAGTCTCTCAACTCAAAGCTCACTTGTAATAAGAAAAACAAGAATATAACTACATAATCAAACAGAGGGAGGAAATAATTTCAGCAAGGTCCAGATAATTTATTTCCATACATAGGTATTCATGCATACTGTCTGAAGTAGGCCTAATGTCACTCAGCAGCTCTTTCTCCTCTTGTTTCTCTTTCTCCGCTTAGTGACTGTCAATCAACAATGTCCCACCCCCTCCATGAATAAAACTCTTCTTTCAGTAAAACTTATTTTGACCATGTGTCACAGAATATTTACATTATACATTACATTTAAATGTAATGCATAAAAACATTTACATGTTTTTAAATAATGCCTCACTGTACGAAAATGTAAACACTGAAATAGATTTAGAGAGACAAATAGAGGACAATACTATATCATTATTTGAAAGAAGTGCAGAAAGCCCTCCAATATTGCATAAAATGTAATACAGGAATGCAGGGAAAGATTTCTGGTGTTTTAAATGTTCTTGGTGAGGCCTCCAGACCGACCCAACAAAGACATTTTAAACTAAACTTATCTGCACATTTTTTTGTGTGAATGGGTGTGGATGGTTAAGTGTGACCTGTGATGTAAAAGATGGTAAAAGCTCAAATCCACTTACCATTTAATGATATAACTGCCTACATGGCATCAGCCTGGTGTCACCACTGTCACAGCCATTTTTCACTTTCACAATATGGGTTGAGAAAAATAATACAACTCACCCCAATGAGAGAATTCTTTGTATTTCCAATGGTGGTGAGGGTGCTGAGATTAAAGATAAGGATGAACTGGGCAATCTCCGGGGGCTGAGTGATGGAGGCAAAAGCAGGATGCTCAATGCTGGGGCCAGGAGGTACCAGGGCCCTACCAGTAGGTTCCAGGGTCGTCATCAGGCTGGACAAGGCACACATTATCTCCCCCAATACCATTTTATAAGCTGCCTCCAGTGTTGGGATATTTTTCAGGCTTAGTAGTGCTTGGTAGACGCAATGGACAGCTGACATCACCTGTAGAGTGGAAGACAAGCCATCACCGTCTACTCAAGAAAAATTAAGAGAAGATGATCATTTTATCACATCTTAAAAAAAAATAACAAAAAGAAGTAGTTAAATGCTCTAGGTTTTCAAATACATTTTGGATAACAGGCTACAAAAACACTTTTCTTTAATTTGCTATAAAGAAAAATACCCAACTCTTCGTCATATTTTTATATGTAGTGGATATATAAAGTCTACACCTCTTTGTTAAAATGTCAGTTTTTGTAAAGAATAAAAATGACACCAAGAGAACAGTGTGACCTATTACCTGTGCAATTCCATTGTGGTTGCATATATGTACACAAGCTCTAACTATTGGAAATGTGGTTGCATCCAGACTTTACCAATTGCATTGCAGTGGTGAGTGCACACTCCCCATGTATGTTAAAACAGTCACTGGCAAATGAAGAAATTATGGCAGAAGAGTGACACTACCAAGAACAGGACATCCTTCCAAAATTGATGAAAAGACAATTAGGGAACTGTCCAAGAGGCTGACAACATTAAAGGAGCTAAATGAATGTCTAAAAAGAACTGGTTGTTGTCACATGTAGAAAAACAATGTCTTATCTAATTAAACCCTTTTCACATGTACAGAAATCTCCTGAAAAATTATCCAGAGGAGCTGTATGCGTAAACACAACGGCTGAATTTTTCTCTGGGTTTTACCCAGTTTCCCCAGCCACACCCAATCATGATTCGGGACAGTTTTTCTTTATCTGGAACTGGAGATTAAATTAAGTTGAAGGGAGTTATTTACAGTTCAAAATAGAACCTACAGTCATCTTCCTCAAGGACTCAAGATGAAGTTGAATTTCACCTTTCAGCATGACAAAATTCCAAAACAAAAGCATAGCGGCTTCTGTCGGAAAAAAAATGAACATTTTAGAACAGCCCAGCCAGAGCCCAGATCTGAATCCTGTGATATGAAGGAATGTGAACAGGAAATGCCTTCATAATTTGACAGATTTTGAACTCTTATACAAAGAAGAATGGGCAAATATTGCCAACTCAAGATGTGCCAGGCTAATACGACTCCTACCCAAAAAGACAATGTTGAGAAAATGAAAAAGGTGCTTCAACAGAACTTAGTCAACAACATTGTTAATTTTTATTTATTATTTTTTTCAGATAAAGATTTCCTTTTTCCACAGGTAATAGGTCACACTTAAGGTGAGAAAAGTTTTGAAATTATGTTTCTTGGTCTATTTTCTCTACAGCACCAAAACTAACTTTTAACAAGGGTGCATAGAATTTTTATATTCACTGTACAGAGACCCACACATACACACCTCTTTTTCTCGATGGAAACGCAGCCTCAGTAGCTGAGAGTCTGGTGCCAACAGTTTCTCGACAAATGACACAGGCAGCTTAGTGTTGATCTGGTCAACAATCTGAGAGTAAAGCAAAATCAATTATTACTAAAACAAAATGAAAATAACTCTACTGGTACATCTCCCTAACAAATTACCTTTTCAAATAAGAAGCAAGACAATGTTTTCAAACTTTTGTTATGCTTTACGCTTAAACTATGGTCTTAATAAAATATATATACAGAAAATCTTTCCTTTCTACTTTTTCACTTTATCACACTTGGTGTATAGTTACATTCATTAACTCACTATAATTATATTGGTTATCTTAAAGGGCAAAAAAATAACTTAGATTTAGATGTTTTTATGTTGAAACAAACGGCATCTTTGATACCAATCTTTATGTCATTAAAATGAAAGGTACCAGAGTAAGAAGGCTAAGCACGGCCAGATTGTAGTCAGAACCGCATGCCCGGCAGCAGTCCAGTTGGTCAAGGCCATAGGCTAAGACAGCCTCCATCAGCTGACCACAGGGCTCAACACTAGCCAGCAACACTCCAACACACTCATTTCCTGCTGTTAGAACAGCCTCAGAGAATTGGACCTGCTTGGCTGTAGTCACACAAGCCAGAACACGGTTCAGAACCTGAAAAAAATATCAATAGAAATTAAAGCGTCAGAACAGTGGATTTTTACTTGTTTTATCTTACGTTTGTACTTAACATGTAATCATTGTTTTAGTATTTAATAAATGTAAATTGTTCAGCCTGTGAATGATAAAGCATAATTTAAAATTGGGCTCCGATTTATGTCCACATTTTTGGAATTGTCCTAAAAATTTCATCAAGTCTTAATACTGCTTGCATTATTATCCCTGGTTGATTTTAAGTAAAGCACTTCCATGTAGTGCTTCCCAGACCCATTTACTTACTGAACTGTATGTTAAATGTATTTAACAGAAATAAAGAATATGACTACTGAAACGTAAAAATCTTTAAGGTTAGAAAACCCCTAATTTTACAACACGAAATTCAGAGCCTCATATTTTCTATCATCTTTTATTATATTAACACTGTTCAACCATTAGGTAGGTGGGGGCTCTTACATCATTGACATAGACCTCAGTAATGGGTGGTCCTCTGAATGGGTTGAATCGTTCTCCAATGCTGCGGACAACTGTACCAAAAACCCTCAGCAGAGCTGCAAGCTTGGGCAAAGACACTGACGGAGGGGGGATGTCTTCATCCAGCACTTCCCCGGACACAACATGATTCAGATCCTGAAGAAAAAAATAAATAAAATAGAATTCATACGCTCCATATTTAAGATCTTATGTGCATATCCTGCCTAACCAAGTGTAACAAAATTTATCTGCTTCTACTACTCAGCCTTCCTGCTTGTATGTGCCATTTTTGGCTGCACATCCACAGGTGAGGGGAAAAGCTTGTCTTATGCTGGATTAGGAGAAACAGAAGGCTGTGCTTTGATGAGCTGTGCCGGAGGAGTCAGTTGCGAATGGTTTGTCTGGAAACCCTATTACCCCTCACTTCTCGTAAACCGGCCTGCAGCTGTAGCATAACGGTGTCTGAGTGCATAGGTCCTTAGATACTGGTCATCATTGCGGTCCATCACTTGTGCGGCTCCACTCCTGGGTCTGTTATGAACACTGCCAGTTGTTCTGTGTCTTGCCGCAATTCTGCTGGTGACCTTTCGAGACACACCATGTTCACGAGCAACACCTGACTGCCCGCTACTGACCTGAAGGCGCACTATGGCCAGGTGGCACTGCTTGTCCGTTAAGCGTTTATGGCTGCTCGAATGATGAACTGGGAATGACTTACAGACAATACCAGTTTTCATTCCCCTCAGAATGTTGAAATCGATTGAAAAGGGTTTTCCTTTTATATTTTTTTGGTATTGGCCCCAATATGTAAGGTGCACTGTACACAGTGAGAACATTATGTGGAAAACACAAAATTAGGTGTCTATCACCCTAATACAATTGCCTCCCTATCCCAAGAAGGACTTAAAGAGCATATTGCAGGTTAAAGACAAAACTTAACTAATCATAGGAAAATACGTTAACAATACTGTTTTTAAAGAAATTCAGAAATTAATAACCCACAGGGTCTCCTGGAGACGTTTTAGTACGTTTTTGCACGTCTTTGCTCTTTACTTCCGCATTCGGCTGTGACGTAACATAAGGGAGTCCCGCTGAATCCCCAACTGTTTAACATTGAAAATCATGGATCCGAGTGTCACTCCTGTCAATAAAGAGGATGAAAATATGCATTCCTTTACATATAATGGTCCGCTGGTTTATTATTATGAACCTGTTAGATGTGATGGAGAGCAGAAACAGGCAGGATTAGAGGAATAACGGCCTCAGGAGAGAAGTGAAGTTGTGGTGTGAGGAGAGACCCGGAGCAGGCGTCCTGCTGAGTGACAGGTGTCAGCTCGCCATATATGGGCTAGTGCTGTGTTCACTCCAGCATATGTAAAGTTTTTAATCACATTCAATCAATTAAAAAACAATTTGTAGAAGGTGCAAGTGCCGATCATTCACCTTTACATTGTATGGGAGCTGCTCGTAAAAACGGCAAATCTGTACAACGTATTACGGTGCCGCGCTGTGCTTGTGAGAGAGAGAGAGAGAGTGACATAGAACCCGATTACACAGCCTGTGCAAATGCAGCACTATGTCTTTATTTTTTATTCCTGATGCAGCCCAGTGCTCACGTTGTTATAGAAAATACAGTGTATGGTGCAGGATGCTCCTGATGTGAGTTCACAGCGCACGTCCACTGAATGTAATCCACACAAACATGCACAACAGCACACACTCCACACTTTAATGTGTGCTTTTGCACATATATTAGGCTACTATAAAAAGTTACAAATTTTAATGGGATAGAGGACTTGTTTCCCAACTGCGTGTTCGGTCTTTCCCCACTGCGCACACACGCTATCTTGCAACAGAGTTGGATTTATAATAAATCGTATGACTACATCTATTAATACAGACTGTCCGGTGTCTGTTACGGGCACACTAGAGAATATAACAGAGGATTCCAGCAGATCAAATAATTAAATGCTTGTCTGCGTATATAATATTTTATCTTAAACACCCAGAGATTTAAATAATTAATAAGGAAACACTTTTGTGTCTAATGCCGAAATATTCAACACGTCTGTTCGATCGTTTCTGAGGTTGTGGGAATAATTCACCAAAACACACTATGAATAATCAAGCAACACACACTATGCGCCTGAATGTGCGCCGCGCAAATTACAAACTATTTCAGTGAAGAGTGTGTGCTGCAGGGAGGCATCCTGTCTGTTCTCACTCACCACCACGTATCATCACACCTCTTTCATCATGTGATGTTTTAGCCTGTTTTTTGTGCTTTAATTCTTTTGTGCTGCTTTCTAAATGTTTGTTTGTAACGTGTTTTATGGTCTCGGTGCAAGACAAGTTCCCCCAGGGGCAATAAAGGCTTCATTCATTCATTCATACACGTATGCATAAAGCCGATCAAAGCAGAGTAACGGAACACGACTCCCTTATGTTACGTCATATGACGCGTTGTTGAAAAAAAGGGGGTTCTAAAGAGCTACGCTAAAAACAGCCACCTTCTCCTCTAAATTAGAGCACTTATGTGTTGAAGAACATACAGAAAATTGATGTACTTATTCTACAGCCCTTATCAGACAACATAAAGTGTTAATTTACACTTTTTTAACCTGCAATATGCTCTTTAAGTGAAACAAACACCTTATGTATGAAATCCACTGAGGACCTCACAACATACCTAACTTATTGTGAATAGTGTATATTTGAGTTGCCACACCCGCACAGTCCTGCAAAATAAGCTGCTTTTGAACAATGTTTTCTCATAGTTCCTCATGTTTATTTTCACTCAGATTGTTGTGGAGCTTGTTGATATCACAAAAACATTTTTGGTATATCAAGTCTGGTAGCTTGTTGTTTGTGTTAAACTCCGTCTTGTACTTCTACCTGTCTTGGCCAGGACACTCTTGAAAAAGTGATGTTGTAATCTCAAAATTTTTCTTTCCCGGTTAAATAAAATAAAGAATAATAAAAAGGTTTCCAGAGGCTTTTAAGCTTCAAACACAAATATTGACTTGTACCTCACTCTGCCAAACCCATCCCAGATTAATCATAATAGTCAAAGTATAAAAGACACAGGAAACCTCATGCACCTAAAAAAATCATAATAATCTAGAACATTTGTTGAGTTAATTGGCATCAGATAAGATGCCGTGGAGAAAATCAGTGTGGCCTTTAAAAGTGTAAAATAACTTTACCTCTGCATATGCCTCCATATCCTCCAAGAACTGTCCTAGCAGGGTAGTTGAGAAAGTCAGATCTGCCACCCAGAACTGTTCCAGACTTTGTAACCAGCCTTAATACAAACAAGAAGAGCAGATTGGCAGGAAGAAAAGCACTGGGCTGCCATTTCAGATTTCAAACTTGACTACAACGACAGTGTAATAAAAGCAGCAATGCATAGCAGAAGCAGTGTTAATGTATAGTATTTGAAAACTATGTTTTTCTGTATTTTTTTAGTTATATTAATAAAGGGTGGGTCATTACACATTTGTGCAGAAAACTATACTGGTTAATATGGAGAGGTATCTAAATCAATAGGTCAGAATTATTTAAGTTCATTCAAATTCAATTCGATTCACAAAGTGGCAGGCAGGTAGATGAAAAGCACAGTTTACCAAAGTTGATGGACTTCTCAAGGAAGGTTCATGAAAGTTTAGATAAACGTCGTAAACATTTTAATAAGAGGAAAGTGATTAGTGAAGTTTTTAATTGTATCAAACCATGCAATTTTTAAATCTTTAACAAGAGGTTATAGGACAAAAAATAGAATGCAACCTACATGAAACTTGTTGAGTGACTGACTGCTTCTGTGTGTGGTCGATGTGCCAGCCAACCAAAATGTCCACTGTGTCCTGTGGAAAAACAAAACACAATTGGCATTAGCCAAAGCACTTTAGAATGGCAGGACAGCTCTGCACATGTTAAAATGTTTTCAATCCGATTAAATGCTTGATGCGTGTACACAAATATCACTTTATTTAGCATCAGTGCTAATAGTGAAGTTGAAATCTCCAATCAGACTGATTTTAAGCATCTTGAAGATCCTAAAGGCAGGGTTGGTCATTTCCTTTAGATCAACGTCGTCAAGATTTAAGACGGCGCTTGTGCATGGAAGTTCATAACTTTTATGAACAGAATAGCAGAAGTTTTACGGACACATACTTCTATTTTTAAATTGCAGCTTTTTGCGTTATGTGCGGTTATGTAATTGCACACACATGGGGTTTCCAATAGTAAATCCATTCATTCTACAGCATTTCTTGCAATAAAAAGCCAATAGGAAAATCCCTGCTGAAACACTCACCCTGAAGTTTGTGCTGAAGACATGGGGGTAGCATCGCGCTATCTGAAGAATACATTTTACACTTTGACAAAGCAGCTCTGGGGTGTCCACATTCTCCAAGATGGACTGCAGGTTGCTCATCACCAGCTAAAACACAAAGAACAAGTTGTCCAAAAAAACCCCGACCACTTTCTGAGGCCTTAGTGCTGCCCAAAAAGTATTTCAGTAAATTGTTAGTTGATGGGAAGCGTTTTATCCCTATTTATTACATTTAAGTGTCAATATAGACAGTACTCCTTTATGACATCAGGGGCCCATTTCAGAAACAAGGTTAACAAACCCTCAGTCTAACCCTGAGCTCTGACTTGATTTACCCTGAGGGAGGAGTTTTTGGTTCCAGATCAGCTGATTTCAGTTTTTGAAATTCTGAGTAGGTTTACTCAGTGAGTTCCTGATACTTTAACCCTCTCGAAAGATTGCTTACATCTTCATGCAGACATACTGTAAATAAAAAGGGTTTTAGTAAACACTTCTGCAGTGCAAAGGACTGAGCTGCTTGCATGAGTGCGTAACAAAGACTATTCTAGAGCTGCAGCTATTGAATATTTTAGTAAATCGAGTATTTTATCGATTAATCGAATAAATCATACTTTTGCTTAATTAAGGTTTAACTCGTCTTGGGTTGTCCCTACAAACCTGCTTCTTTGCAGCTACCATGGTAACGCCTGCTTGTTACAACCATAGTTACAACCAACCACCTCTGCTCTACAGCTGCTGACATTCACCATATTACTGACAGGGTCCCAAATTAACTTTTTGATTCACTGGTCAAGGCGGCAGATAAATTAAAAATACAGGCCAAACACGTTTTAATGGCTGAAATAACAAATAGTGTTTTGTGTAGCCTACACATCTGTTACAGTACATTTAATTGAGAAAGCATTATGTTCTGTTGAATCAATCACAGAATCAATCATTATGTCAGATCAGGAGATTGAGAAACTTTAAATATATATTTGCTAAATTATTATTCCACAAACAAGTTCTGTCTTGATTTAGCTTTGACGACATCAGACATTTAATATAATCAGCCTCTTCATTATTAGAAGTGTGCGTATCTCTGTCTGCTCCTGCAGCGCGTGCATTCAGCACGCTCACAGACTGAGACTGAAGAGATCATAGACGTATGTCTATGACAGAGACTGTGAGAGGACGTTGCTATCGTTATGCTAGCTGCAAACACGGAGAGAGTGAACGGTGAAAAGCCGACCGTTTGACCTGATCACGTGTTCCCGACTGGGTTGTATGGATCACCGATCAACTGTGTGCTGACAGTTAAAAGTTAAAGTTAAAAGGGGCGCGCCGCACTCGTGTGTGCGTGTGTTAGCACTGAAGTGTCTGTGTCAGACTGAGAGTACAGCATTTAACGTGTTTTATACTCATACCAAAGATTTGATGACGAAAAAAAACTTAACGAAGCCTCGAGGCAGCGAGAATTCCTCGATGAATTTTTGTAATCGAATTATTCGAGGAATCGTTTCAGCTATTCATTTCTAGACTATTCATTTAATATCAGGAGGTTATCAGGAGTTTTTTTGCAAGTGCTAAAGCCCATGTGCGTTTACCTGCATAACATGAGAGAAGGCCTTTCTTTCTCCAGCAGCCTCCAAAGCATGCTGCGCTGCAACCAGATACAACAGCTTCACCTCATCACGGCTGCTTGTAGTCAACTTAAGGAAGAGCCACTTGAAGATACGCTCAGCCTCATAGCTGAGGACTGTGCAGAGGAGACCAAGGCAGGCTGCCGCATCCTGACGCAACTCCCACAGCATCTTACTGCTACATGTCAAAACATTGACAAGGAGACCACATGTTAGAGAACATTTGGGAAATACAGTGATAAAAGCAAGAGACAAATATTTTGAATAAAACACAAAAGGTAAGGCACATTCAGACGCAAACAGATGGACTGACTGGCATGATGATACAAACAGCTCTTCATAGTCACATAATTTGAAATACTTTGTCTTTACACTGAAGCGCCAAGCGAATTCCAAACTGTATCACTCACAGGATACAACCATGTGTTTATTCTAATACTGTGCATGCATCACCAAGTGTGATTTTTAGTGTTAGATGTTTAGTGTTATACTGTTCTTCAAAAAAAAATTAGATTCCCGACCTTATACACACATACAGAGAAAGATTCAAATCCAACCAAGGCCATTTTCTGCATAAACTTCCACTCTCTCATCCCAAAATGTCCAGCCTCTCTTTAACTACCCTCAAGATAAAAGCAAAGGACCCCCCCAAAAAAACAGTGGCATGTGGTTGCTGGCATTCCAGTTTGTGTGCATGTTGATGTGTGTCAGTGCCTGCAACGCTCAGACAACAGGAGGACCAAAAGAAAGAAGCTGCAGCGATACCAAAAATTAGCACTTTACTGCATATACTGTATATCTGCCTATTTGGGTATAAAGATTTAATTGCTTTGTAAAACATGGCCCTGTAAAATGTACTTGCGAAACAGAAAATGTACATACATATTGGTTGAGTTAGGTGTTCAAGAGTGTCAAAGCTTATATCAAACAAAGAAAATATCAATTTAGATCACTGCAAAGTTGTTTTTTTTTTTTTTTTTTTAAAGTTTGTTGTCCCTTATGGAGGCTAAGAAATACTGTTGTGGAAATGATGCAGCTTTGAATCTTACAGTCTGTTGTACTACTTAAAAAGGTTTTCTAAAAAAATCTTAAAAAATAAAATGTAACTGAATGCATTTTTGTTTTCCTCCTCTTGGTTGTAAATAATACAATCTGCCTGCTTATTTTGATTACCGTAAATTCCGGACTATAAGCCGCTACTTTTTTGTCACGTTTTGAACACTGCAGCTTTTACAAGGAGACGGCTTATTTATGGATATTTGTTGGGGGATAATGAGCTTCTGCCGCAAAAACATTTGACCTCGTCACATCGGATCTTAATATCAGTTTTTTTGCGCTTCATGCACGCACCCTCATCATGGAAAACACACAGAGAAATGCATATGATGCAGCTTTCAAGTTAAAGGTGATCGACCTGGCTGTCAAAGAAGGAAAGAGAGCTGCTGCACATAAAGTTGACACTGACAGCGACAACGAAAAAGAAATTGAGGAAGAGAGTAATGAAGTCATTTTGAGGCAGCGAATAGATGGACTTTTTCTTGTGAAATGTATTAATGTATTACGGTAATCTTTTTCATCAGCCATGTTACAGACACTGTTCGATGAAAGATTTCCAGTAGGCTTCGTATTTGCGGATGTTACCGGTAGCCTACGTATTTAATTAAAAGTTAAAACAATGTTTTTGTGTCACGTCTTTCTGTGTAAATAGCTCTGTTACAACGTGGACACCTGCGGCTTATAATCAAGTGCAGCTTATAGATGTACAAATACATTTATTTACTTATTTTTAGCTGGTGCGGCTTACCAGGTGCGCTCAATGGTCCGGAATTTACGGTAATTTCCACTCATGAGGTGCTTTGATTGTATGTGGGTAATTACAGTACAGAAATAACATTTCTTTAGATCTGAACTTACAAGTCTATAGTAAAGCAATCTAAGGCACAAAGCTTTCCCTTACCTTTCATTTAAAATATCATTCAAGGTGCTGAGGATGTTGTCCATCTGTTTGACCAAGGTCTGTCCAAGAGAAATGACAGTGTTAGGAGAGCAATCCATTCAACTCATTGTTATGTGAAAGGGTTTCATTACTGACTCATACTCTGTCTATTTTCTAACCAATTAGGGAGCATTTTCTGCACAATCATCACACATTTTGGTCCACTTTTGGTCTCAATCAATCTTCATTTGTAAAGCGCTGATTAGGCTTGAGTGGTATCAGAGTATTAAGTTGTACCAGGGTATTTAAAATCCCGACGGTATGACTGTTAATAAAGGCTACCTTTTCTGTTTAACTGACACAAATATAATGCGATGAGGTGACGACATGCCAGAAGGATTCGAGCCCATTACTGTGGCATTACTGAACAAGAAGAACTGAACTACCAATTTAATAAATAAAGCAAATATATTTTTTAAATTTCTCAAATTTTCTGATTTGATAAAATTATTAAATCTTAAAAATCTGTGATAGACAGAACATAATGCTTTCTCCATTTAATATACAACAATAGATGTGTAGGCGAGACAAAAACACTACATGTTCTGTTTGTTCTGTTTTTCATCTACGTGCCACCTTGGCCAGTGAGTCAAAAGGTTAATTTGGAACCCTGTCAGTAATATGGTGAGTATCAGCAGTTGTAGAGCAGAAGCGGTTGGTTGTAATAAGCAGGTGTTACCATGGAAGCTGCGAAGACTACAAGCAGGTTTGTAGCGCCGCTCACGCAAACAAGTTTAAGAGCCAAAGAGATTATGAGGTGCATAGGTATTTTAATTAAGAATTAAAGGAATATTTTTTTAGTTGTAATTTTTCTTCAGTCAAATTTTTATTTAATTTTTTTAATCGTAAAAGAATCGTATCGCGAACCTAGTATTGTGAATCACTACATCTTTACTGTTGTATAATGGCAGGACGGTATGATATTATGAAGTCTGGCCTGCCAATTCAACAAATGTTGATAGCAGGTGAAATACTCTTCATATTGATACAAAAGAGTAGGTAAAAAACCTTACTCTTATTTATATCATACAATTGCCGGTAGGGGCAAAGTTTCAGCAACTGCTGAACAAGCACATATTCAGAAAAACAAGCACCATTTCCAGAAAAGCTTCACACTCAAAACAAATGCAAACTCCTTAAAAAAAATACGCTGCAAAAGACACAAACACGCTGCAAAAAGAAAACTCGTGGATTTATAATGTTTATGTTAATTTATGTAATTCAAGCCTAACACTTCTCTGTAAACAAAACTTTCTGTATCTGTCTCTCTCTTCTTTCTCTCCTGTTAGTAAACAGTTCCATAGAGCGCCACTACGGGCCTGAAACATTTCCATTTTGAAAGCTGAACTTACACCGTTTCAATTGTTTTCTGAACACGTGTTTTAAATGTTGAATTTGTTTCAGGAGTTTGAGTTTGAATTTGAAGCTTTTCTGAACATGCTGCACGTATTTCTAACCGTGCGTCATTACAGCTGTTACTGAGCCTTTAACCCACACCAACCACTGTCATATTTACAAAAAGATCCAACATTTTTTATCATGAGCAGTTGTAAGGAAAACTTGAGCAAAACCAGACTCTGAAACTGTGTTGGGCTTGTAAAGTGGGATATAGGGAGATGCAGAAAATGAGCAACGTCTTTTACCTGTTCTTTTGTAAAAATGTCTTGGTGAGACAACATTTGTTATGAAATTGCACTACAGAAATAAAGATCGATTGTTGCTGAAAAAACACTAGACATTTTCATGCCATCATTATATCACTGAATCAAGCCAATTTTTCGGAAATCACTGACGTGTCCCAATGAGCAACATTCAGATGTGGAGACACAGTGAAGATTGTTTATGGGAAGCAAAGAGAAACATTCTCACCACTTTGTTCTCCCCATGGCTGATGAATTCTTTAAGCTGTTTGAGGGTGACGAGCCTTCGGTCACGATCATCTTCCCTGGAGACTCGGCGCAGGAGGTTGGCTAGCCGAGACTCCTCCGAGTGAGCCATTCCTCTGTCTGGACAACATCAATGCGCACAGTTAATGGATTTCAACTTGTATAGCTTTACTAGTCTACTGACTACTCAAATCTCTTTTTACACCGCATGTCCCACTTAACCATTCAAAGAAAATTCACACACTGATGGCAGAGTGTGCTACGGAAAGTGTCCCATCAATAGCATCACATCAGTTGCCTTACTGCACTAATTTCCCTGTCGTACAACAACTGCCATTCAACTGGTCAAAATTCCTATCCTAGGGTTTAATCACACACACTTCGCAGTGAGAAAACATTTTCTAAATTAAATTTCATAGTTTAATTTTCATAGACCAGCATAAAGAAATCTCACTCATTGAAATGACCTTAAAAAGTAAGCATCACTACTTCCTTGGTGTCGGACTGTATTTATTTAGTTGAGGATTGACATGATTGATACTGTTAATATAGAGATGAGTAAAAACTTGCGGTTGTTACTCAATTGGTAGAGTCGTTGTCCCTCAACTGGAAGGTTGAGAGTTCGATCCTAAGCTGAGCAAGACAAGCTTGGCAAGACACTTAACTCTGCAATGCTCCCGCTGCGTCAGTGGCAGTGTATGAATGATAAGTCATTTCTGATAGATGATTATACATAACAACCACTAATATTAGCGTGTGAAAAGGTGTGAATGGGTAGGTGTCCGGTGTAAAAGCACTTTGAGAAGTGAGATGACGAGAAAAACGCTATATAAACTCAAGTACATTTACCATTTTAACCATTGGCGAGGGTCAATTCATTTTTGGGCGAAGTATTTGTCATATGGGAACTGAACTGCTCTCTTGTCACTATTTAATTTTAGAAATACTGGTGTTTCAGATTACCCTGCAATTTCTTCATGTCCTTTGAAGTTAAAGCACGGTTTCCATGCTGAAAAGGAGTCAAATCTCTTGTCACGTCATCGGGCCTCAACTCTTGCCCCATCGACTTCCAACCAAACGTATTATCACAGATGCCTTGACCAGCTTCATATCCACCTGTGAGACACATTTTTTTTGATAAAAATCACAATATTAAAAATCTTTAACAGACAAAGCAATGTCTTTGTTAAGTGTTGTTTCTCCAAAACAATTATCCATACTTTACATAATTTGAACACTTTTATCACAGAAACATCTATTGGCATTAACAGAACTTTAAAATAAGCAAATTATTACTGCAATTATTTTGCTCTTCACGTAACAGTCAGAAATAGGAATGTTAATATTTAAATCGGTAATCTTTAATGACTGTTAAGAAATAAACCCATTAAAAATGTACTAACCAACAATCTGTTTCGTGTGCAATTGTATAGAAAGTCTCATCTAATAATATTTTATACCTAAAAAGCAGGTACTACTAAAAGGAGCAGTACTACTTCCTTTTGATTTGTAAAAAAACAACAACAAAATGAACAGAGACCATGGCCGTATCGTCAATTCCAATATTATCCATCTTTAATCAAAGAGAAGCTGATGCTGCAGAGATTTAGGACTCTATTCCTTCAAAATGTTATTTTTCTTTAACCAAATAGTCTGTTTAAATGCCCAGTGTACCAAGTATTTAACAATATAGTCACTCTTTGCAAATCACAGAGGTATCATAACTTGTGATAACTAACCATTTGATGTATTTTTCATCTTGAAGTCAAAATTCTTTAAACTTGCAATTCCCCATTTTTGTAGTCTGAGTTGTCAATAAAAGACATAACTCTTACTCGATACAGTCATACGTTATTGTTAAATTGGATTCAATTTTGAAATGGATGACTTTAGGATTTTTTGTTCTATTAGATAGGAAAGCTGAAGAAAGAAAATGTTGGGAGGAAAGAGTAGGAGATGCAGCAAAGGGCTGACGTCGCATTTAAACCAACAGCCGCTGTGACTCGGACTATAGTCTGTGTATATAGAGCAGCGTCAAAACACTCTCACCCTCTTCCTGGTGTGTATCTTCAGTAGCGTAGGCATCGCTGGGCACCACTGGTTGGTCAGGGCAGCTGGGGGACAACACGTCGTACAATGTTGCAGAACCAAGCTCTCTGGACTTTACTCTGTCCTGGCTGGATGACACACTGTCAAATCTGAATGAATTGACATACACAAAGTCAGACACAAACAGATCAAACTAAAAGTATGAACAACTTTATGCAGGAATCAGGATAAATGAGTAACATCTTTGTAATCATCAAAATCATCTTCATCAATATTATTAAGTTTACAATGTACTGTACACTAATCTTGCCCTTTTAGTATCCCAACAACTAAACATTGTTTGTGATTTAAGAGCCCCCTATCATGAGATGGGTTCATCAGCATAACTGGGATAGGCATCACACATCATGGTTCATCAAAAACATGGTTTTCCCCAAGATTTCTGACTCTTAAATGGACATTTTTCTGTTGCTACTGTAATTTTGCTATATGTTGCTCTCTTGGATAAGCGTTGAGTATTTGTAATATTGGAAAGGTCTTTTACCTGCTTTTTGTAAAGTGTCTTGAGATAGTATTTGTGACCTGACTGACACGCTCTCTGTTCTGCTAGCAGGCTCTGTATCTTACAATCAAATCTTCACCTGATGCCCTGCCTAGTCTGTGACTTTCTATGCCAGCTTGACTGATAACATCATGGCCACATCATAACTTAAGACGTGACAAGCAGCTGTAGGGGGAGCAGTTAGCTAACATAAACTATTTTGTTTCCTATGTTTGTTTGTCAGTTTTTTCTGTTATTGAGTTGACTTATTTCAAATTAAAAATCGGAGTTAAGCACGAATTTCGGAGTAAGGATGGGTACAAGAACTTGTTTATCTCATTACTCATAACTGTTTCTTTTGTATCTGGTCAAGTGTTGATTTTGGCTAGAATGCTTGAACTTACAGGGTTATGTAATGATTCACTCAACTCACGGTACGATTCTTTCCTGATTTTTTATACAAAATGAGACAGAAAAAAAATTACGACTAAAAAAAGATGCCTTCAATTTTAAATGAAAACACCTATGCACCTCGTAATCCCTTTGGCTCTTAAACTCATTCGGGTGAGTAAGTCTACAAACCAGCTTGTAGTCTTTGCAGCTACCATGGTAACGCCTGCTTGTACCAACCACCTCTGCTTTACATCTGCTGACAGTCACCATATTACTGACAGGGTCCCAAATTAACTTTTTGATTCACCAGCCAAGGTGACAGATAGATGAAAAATACAGGCAAAACGTGTTTTAATGGCAGAAAAAACAAAGTGTTTTTTGTGTCACCTACACATCCGTTACTGTGCATTTAATTGAGAAAGCATTATGTTCTGTTTAATCTATTACAGATTTAAGATTCAGTAATTTTATCAGATCAGGAAATTGAGAAATGTAAAATTTGATTGCCTTTATTTATTAAATAGGTAGCTCCCAGAACCCCCTGCTTTCTGACGCCTCTTACTGCAATTACATTTTTTTAAAGTTTCAATGTGAACCATGGCATCGTTGAATTGATTTTTAACTGCCTCACGAATAATCTCAACATCCCTAGTACTACCAAGGACTCTATTCAGGCAGTGCTCAACTGCACGAGTGAGGTAAAAACATGGATCTCATCTTCTTGAAATTAAAGGGATACTTCACCCATTTACATGAAGCTGTGTATCATTAGAAACATGGTAGTAGTGTTGAATGGTAGTGAATCCAACCCTCATTTTGCCCTGAGACGAGAAAAATATGTTTCTTTGCTTGAAAGTTTTCTTCATGTGATGCAAAAAGCGTCATATTGCATCACATGAAGAAAACTTCCAGGCAAAGAAAAACATATTTTTCTTTGCTTCATGTAAATGGGTGAAGTATCCCTTTAAATGAAAACAAAAACAGAAGTTTGCTGTTCGGTTGCCATGATCTGACTCAGGTCCTTGCAAAGTCCCTTGGCCCATTAGTGCCTTACATACGACCCCATACCAGCAATCTTGGTGTGATTATTGATGGTACTTTTAAACTGGACAAACAGGTCAGCTCGGTGGTAAAGTCTAGCTTCTTTCAACCTTCTAGTGAAAGTTAAACCCTACCTAAGCCAAAAAGACCTGGAAAAAGTAATCAATGCTTTTATTACATCACGTATAGATTACTGTAATTCCTTGTATGTCAGCATTGGCCAGTCTGAGCTCAACCGCCTGCAGCTCGTCTCCTAACTGGGACAAAGATGCGTGAGCACATAACTCTAGTGCTTTCTTCACTGCACTGGCTTCCAGTTAGGTATAAGATTCATTTTAAGATTCTTCTAATTGTTTTTAAATATCTTTATATGGGTCGACCATGGAATACCAGTCTGACCTCATTGTGGTACACCAGCCACCTAGAACCTTGAGGTCAGCTAATCAGAGGATCTTGGACGTTCCTATCCTTTTTAAAATCTAGAGGAGATAGGGTGTTTGCAGTTGCAGCCCGCACTCTGTGGAACTCCTTACCTTTGACTGTGTGCACTGCGAATAGCCTCTCAACTTTTAAAACACATCTGTTTACCTTGGCTTTTGGCAGTGTATAAGTCACTTATTGGGTTTTATTGTTGTGCTTATTGTTTTTGTTGTGTGTGTGTGTGTGTGGGGGGGGTGTTCGTGTCCATTGGTTCTCTGTAACTCACTGTCTTTTACTGTAAAGCACTTTGGTTGGCCACACGCTTTTTTAAATGTGCTATGTAAATAAAACTGACATTGACATAGTAACCAAGCCTTCTGTTTTTGCCTAAAGGCGGGCATATACCGCAATGCTTTCAATTGCTTTGAAAATCTCAGACTCAAACTGCATGAGTAAATCAAATTAAATAAAAAGCCAAAGCTCACGTTTTATGTGTGCACACTTTGTGATCAGATGCTCAGCTGCGACCTGATTGCTTACACTATAAGAGCAAAATAAACGTCCGTTCCGCAAATCCGGAAGAGGACTGGAGAAACACTCATGAAGGAGAAATGTAATGTCTCAAGTATTTGTGCCATCCTCTGAATTGAAACGTCAGTAAAGGCGTAAGTGTGCCTGCCATATCTCAACAACACACTGATGCGGCACTGGCATGGCGACACGCTTCTTCATCGAGACGTCATAATGTTGACATTTTTCGCACAGGCACCAATGAGGGAAAAACCCACTGATCTCAGGTGAATCAGTTTGTAGCTGTGCGACACCCACAAGAGGGGTGACCAAAATATCAAACGGGTTTGATTTTCCTGCGGATAATTTACTTGGTAAGAAAATCATTAATGGTACACAGAGGTGTAACTTTCCTTTCCATGGCCTCAGCTATAGTACACCAAATTAAACACTCAAGTCAGATTTCAGAAAAACAAAAGCATACCAAACGCAGAACAATCTGCTACAGCTGCAACATGTCAGCCAAGGTTTAACTTGCACGTTATAGAAATACTAGTTCGATGCTAAACCATATGCGCTTAATTGTACAGTATGTAAAATCCACCGCTAGGGGTCTTTCAATAGAAATAATAACAAAAGATGACATTGAGGCTTGCGAGGTGATTCTGGGAGTGAGTCTCTATGTAGTCTCAAATTACATCATTGCTAGTCCCGTTATCACAAGTTGATCACAGAATAGCCTGCGAATAACCAAAATGGTGACCAGAGATATGCTCCGGTTTAGTTTTGTGGAAGGAGAAGGCTTGTGCACTGTAGCTTTCATTGTGTGAACCTTATTATCCAGCAAACCCATAACTCAGCTGCTATTCACAACTCCATGGATTGGGATTTATGAGTCGGGAACTTTATTTAATCAGTGAGACAAGCTAAAAGGTTTCTTGAAGGGTGTGAAAACTGGGGAGGTGCTGCAGGTGCACAGTTTGCACAAGTGCTGAACCAATATGAGCATGTGGTGTCTGCTTTAAGTGAGACGCCAACAGATAACTCAAATGTAGCAGGTCAGTTCACAGAGCTTGTATGATATATTACATGATATATTACATTTCAGCCTAAACATTTGGCCAGCTCTGCTCCTGCACATGTACACGCATTCCCTTTTGAGTACTCCAGAACATAGCTTCATAAAGCCCGTCAGTGGGCTCTGGAGTAGTGGTGTGCAATATAACATTCTTAGATCATGTAGGATTTAACATTGTTGACTATTTGCCAAAGCAGAGAGATCAATAGAACCGGGCTGCAGTGTTTATTCTATCATGATGCAGTTTATGCTCCTACACAGACATGCCTCCCCCTCCCCTTTTGCTCCACAGCAGTGAAAACAAAACTTAAGAGTTAGTCATCAAAAGCAACTCCATCCTTATATGCAACGGTTTTAATATTTTTCAAACCGACAGTGTGACAAAAAGTCGATTTATCTGCAGAGTTTGCACACTTAAGGATTTTATCAACATCTCTAAACGAATCAGACAGAATGGAGCTTAGACCGTCTGATGCAGGTATAACCTTCGTGTTTAAAATGTTGCTGTATGCGTTTGCTGCTCTCTTGTTTTTTTAATAGTTACTAACAAGCTTCTCCACTTGAAGCTCACCTGTTGTGATAACAGAACCTCTAGGGATTAGGCTTAACACCGTTATGAAAAAGAGGGAGACGATCATATCAGCGAGGTAGGCCTACCATCATTTATTTCTATACATTGATTTCTATGCATGCTGATGAAGCGATGTCAGTCTGCAGCTCTTTCTCCTGTCATTCAGTTTGCAGCATGCAGCTGAGAGTGCGTAACCATGGTGATTGTCTGTCTACAATGTCCCGCCCTCTCTATAAATAAAAGGGTTTTTTTTCCATAAAAACTTTGATCATGTATCACAGTAGGAACACAAATATTGATCAACTTGAGATTTAAGACAAAGACTCTAAATGACAATGACACAAGCACGTCTAAACAGTGTGCCTGTTTTCCATACTCACAAGGAAAAGCTTGACGTGTTGCACAGGAAGACAAATGCTCCACCGTCTCCAGGCAGCACAAACGTTTCCTGTACCTTGCTACTCTGAATGTTTCTACGCTTTTTAGCAGACCAGTTACTTTATCTTTGTACATTTATTTGTTCATTACTTTAAACATACAACGAGTAAAGTAAGTCTGTAGTTTGGTTTAGATGTACCAGCTTAATTGATTGTTTAATGAAGCAATGACACAGTGCTGAAGCTGGAAGACACATGGCTTACAATCTAAGTGATTTTTTGCAAAAACTACCCTTCTCTTTAACTTGATTTGAGTTAAATGATTTAAAATAAATGTAATATTTATGTATATTTCACATATCATCTGGCTAGAGTCATGGATATGGTTTATATACACATCGTACTTTATATATGTGGGAAAAAAAGGGGACGTGAAAGGAGGCGAACAGGATGTTTGAATTAAGTGTGTGGTGCTGCAATGTACATCTTTAAACGTGATATTACTGTATTGGCAAATTATTGTAATGAAACGCAAAAAGGCTTGTCGTTCATTTAAAGGTGGGGGGTTGCAGTGTTTATTTATTTCCCCTTTGAACACCCACACTTTTAAAAAAAAACGTCCCATGTCTTACACCTGTTGTGAAATATGGACATTATTACGTAGACTTGTCTTTCTTCTTGCTTTATATAGTTTTACAGTCATTCATTGATTGCTCTAAAAGTGAACAGACATACACGCGGTACTAAAAATGACATGCGGTAAATCAATATAATGCAGGAAGTTTTTCGTTTTTTTTAACTTGGGGTTGTTAAAGTGACAGTAGGATGGCGTCTTCCGCGTGCTAGCTGGCTATAGTTAGCCAGCGCCAATAGTTTCACGATATTGCTAACCAACCAAACTAACGCTGCTCAACGTATATCTCTTTGAAATAAACGCCAATTAACACGTGTTCATTGTCGCACCTCATTACTATCTTCTTTACAAGTCTGGTTTGTCTTTCTCACATCTAGCCATTAGTGTAGACGAAGCAGTACAGCGATTGCTGTGCAAATCGTGCTAACGTTAGCGCCCGGCTCACCAGTCCTTGAGGCGGGCTTGTGAACAGTAAATCCCGGGACACAACGCTTTGCCTTTGAGTATAGGTTGAAACGCTAAAATAAAAGCAATATAGGTAAAACAATTTTATCTCATTAACAAAGTCAGGATCGTGACACATGAAACATTTCCCACTGAACAAGATAGAGCAGCACACCACAGGCCCCAAGAATCCCCGATTACTATCAACCACCCTCCACAGAAACAGAACACATACCTGGACTGCCAGTCATTCCAGTGTGGCTGCAGTTTCTGGGCGCCGCTGAGCCGAGACCCCGAGGCTTTACGGCTCATTACCCTTTAGAGAGCTGCATGACCCGCTGGCAGCGGTGACAATATCTCTTCTCTAATGTTTCTTTTATTAATGTTATGCGTTTTGAAGCCTCTCAAATCAGCTAACAACTGGAAACTCCTCGTAAAGCTAACCTACGGTAGAGCTACTTCTTCTTCGTTTACTCTTTAACAGCTTGCATCTTTGACACTACATTACCGCCATCTTCTGGACTGACTGAACTAAACTCCTCCTGGGGAATCTTAACCGTCTTTTGAGTATTTAGAAAAGCGCTATAAATCTAATTTATTATTGCCATCGACTTCCATCACACTGCGGTGAAGTTTACAGTAGAAGAGAAAATTAAAATTACTGTTTTATTTTAAAATGGGCAACCTTTATGTATAATTTCACAATAGTGGGTAAAATATGCAATTTGACATCATTAAAAAAACGAATAGATTTTGGGACCCCCCTCTGTCTCCCACCCACTGGGCTAGTGTACACAGATTGCCTTAAATGGACAATGTGTGTGTGTGTGTGTGTGTGTGTGTGTGTGTGTGTGTGTGTGTGTGTGTGTGTGTGTGTGTGTGTGTGTGTGTGTGTGTCTTTTAATCAATCATTTCAAACTTGTTATCAATATGGTCACGTGTTGTTATGACCTGGTGCATACCAGAGCCAGTAGTGTATATATGCATGGATATCATGAGTGACATCTAGGTTCACAACGCCTAATTTCATAGACCATGTTGGTGCCCCAATCCTTTTTCCTACTTGTCCTCTATCCCATTTTTGTTTCATGCATGTAAAAAAAAGAAGCAAACATACAAACAAGAGGGGAGCTGTGATATGATAACATTTTGAAAGAAAAAAGAAAAAAAAGGAAATAAATAAATATGAAAATTAGAAAGAGAAAAGGAAAGGAAAAAAGAAAAACAACAACATGAATGGATGGATATTTATTTATTTGTGTGGGAAACACAAAAAGCTAACCACAACATCTGCTTTTTTTCATTTCCTGGTCTGTTAAGACAAAAACATTTCTAAATGAGTTTCATGACAATGTTTTGATGAATTTTACCAAACATGGGCATATATGTTCCTTGTGGTTTGGAGATTTCTGTAATCGCAAAGTGAGTCTAGCTAAAGAATCTGTGATTGTGATGTGTTTAACAAAAATAAGTGCTGGCCTAACACTATCTCCTACTGTTTTTTATTTCAAACTTTTTCACATCATAACTGATATTTTAATTCATAATAGCACCATTGTTCAACTTTTGTATTTTCAAAGTAATTTATTTTAAAAAAAATGTTATGACTGACATTCAGTAAAACTACAAATAAACTAATATATTTGAAAAAAAAATGTGTTATTGCACTAGTGTTAAACGTTTGTTCTACATTTTCAATTATTCAAAAAGTAACATTGAGTTGGCTAATATGTCTCTTAAAAAAGACTTCCTACATGGCTGATATGTGATGTGATTTGAATGTCTGTGATTTTGGCTAGCCACTGGAGGGCGCTATGCAACTGTCCAGTTAGGCCAGATATGTTTTAGCCAGTTTGTGTGTAAGTATGAACCCAAATAAAACCATAAACCGGTTTAAATCAAGACTGGGTGATTTGGTGCCCTCTATTGGCCAGTCGCTGTGACTGATTGCAGTACATGATGACTCTAGCCCAATGACAGCTGGGATCAGCTTCAGCCACCAGTGACTCCTAACAGGACAAGGAGTATAGATGCTGAATATATGGATGGATGGATATATATATATGGGTATATATATATATATATATATATATGGGTATATATATATATATATATATATGTATATATATGTGTATATATATATATATATATATACATATATATACATATATATATATATATATATATATATATATATATATATATATATATACCCAGACAATTTTGTGTTTTCCATGAAAAGTCACACTTTTTTTTATCAAATGAGTTGCAAAATGAATAGAAAATATAGTCAAGACATTGACAATTGTAGAAATAACGATTATTATTTGAAATAATAATTTTCTCCCTCAAACTTTGCTTTCGTCGAAGAATGCTCCATTTGCAGCAATTACAGCATTGCCGACCTCTGGCATTCCGACTGTTAATTTGCTAAAATAATCTGGAGAAATGTTACCCCATGCTTTCAGAAGCCCCTCCCACAAGTTGGATTGGCTTGATGGGTAATTCTTGTGTAATTTACGGTCAAGCAGCTCCCACAACAGCTCAATAGGGTTGAGATCTGGTGACTGCGTTGGCCACTCTATAATAGATAGAATATCAGTTGCCTGCTTCTTCCCTAAATAGTTCTTACATAATTTGGAGGTGTGCTTTGGGTCATTGTCCTGCTGTAGGATGAAATTGGCTCCAATCAAGCTCTGTCCACAGGGTATGGCATGGTGTTGTAAAATGGAGTGATAGCCTTCCTTATTGAAAATCCCTTTAACCATGTACAAATCTCCCACTTTACCAGCACCAAAGCAACCCCAGACCATCACATTACCTCCACCATGCTTAACAGATGGCGTAATGCGCTCTTCCATCATCTTTTCAGTTGTTCTGCGTCTCAATGTTCTTCTGTGTGATCCAAACACCTCAAACTTAGATTCGTCTGTCCATAACACTTTTTTTCAGATCTTCCTCTATCCAATGTCTGTGTGCTTTTGCCCATATTAATCATTTCCTTTCATTGGCCAGTCTCAGATATAGCTTTTTGTTTGCCACTCTGCCCTGAAGGCCAGCATCTCGGAGTCGCCTTTTCACTGTAAACATTGAAGCTGCCAATTGAGGACCTTTGAGGTATCTATTTCTCAAACTAGAGCTTATGTTCTTGTCTTCTTGCTCAGTAGTGCAGTTGGGCCTCCCCCTTCTCTTTCTACTCTGATTAGAGCCTGTTTGTGCCGTTCTCTGAAGGGAGTAGTACACACCGTTGTAGGAAATCTTCAGTTTCTCTGCAATTATTCTCTGGAATATATATATATATATATATATATATATATATATATATATATATATATATATATATATATATAACCCTAACTCCTCCCTCACCACTGGCACTGTACCCCCCACTCTCAAATTGGCTGCTATCACTCCCATCCTGAAAAAACCCGGTGATGACCCAACTGACCTCAACCTCTACTGGCCCATCTCCAACCTCCCCTTCATCTCCAAAACACTTGAAAGGGTGGTTGCCGCACAACTACAGTCCCACCTCAACACACACAACCTCCATGAACCTTTCCAATCCAGTTTCTGTCCAAAACACAGCACTGAAGCAGCCCTAGTCAAAATCACCAACGACCTCCTCCGTGCAGCTGACATAAATTGGACAACTAGTCATTGCCTGGGACTGGAAGATGCTTGTCGACATTGGCCAGCAACTAATCTTTCCACCTGAGATTGCAGCTCCGTCTACATCACAGAGCTCACAGTCCCATGGGAGAATTTAACAGAAGAGGCCTATGAGCACAAGAAATTGTGCTGCACAGAACCGGCTGCAGATACTCAACACTGAGGATGGAAAGCAAGAGTCTATCCAGTTGAAGTAGGATGCAGAGGTTTTGTGGCTTCTTCCACCATCATGCTGCTGCTAAAGGACCTATCCCCCCTACCCCATCCCCCACTCTATCTGAAATGCTGAGCGGGCTTTTCCAAGCCAGCATTATCAGCCCTCATCAACCATTTTTACCTATTAGAGTGGTTATTTCTTACCCTTTTGATAATTTGAGTCCTGACTATTTCTAGTCCAGGTAAGTATCAGTTTGTGTCCATGTAAAGCACTTTGGTAAGCTGAAGCTGTTGTAGATGTTCCATATAAACTTGATTTGACTTGACTTTTGTTTGGATGAGTCTTTTTGGTTGAAAGGCCGAAACACCACCTGATTCAAAGGTTTCTGTGTCCCAATCCCAAGATTTACATCTTTCCTACGTCTAAGATACAGCTCTCACGCCACTCTCAACATCAAGTCAAACCTAATATACCCACCCATTAGCACAATGGACAGTTTTCCCTTATAAGTTTTCCATACGTTTTCCCTTATGTTTGTTTTGTTTTTTATGTTTTATGATTCTATAACATTCTTATAACCTGCTGGCTTTCACAACTTGATACACCCATTATTCCCCCTTTTAATAGAACCTTCTTGACCAGAGGTTAGCATGACCCCTGGTACTCATCTAGCTTTTAAATTCATAGTGCCTTCTTATAGTGTCTGATACACATTCACTTGGGTTGGCAACTGGAGCGACGCTGGTTCAAGACCAGATGCAGACCTGTAAGTTGGTTGGGTAACTGGAGAGGTGCCAGGGCAATTGCAGAGCAATGCTGAGATGCTCTTTGGACAGAGCACCAAACCCCAACCGCTTTGGTGCACTCAGTTCCTCACTCTGTCAATATTTTCTGCATTGATATTCCTATGCGCATGGGAACGTCTAACACATATTTCTTGAAAGCAGCCTCTCTAATCTTTAAAATTGATAAATAAAACACTCAATCAAATCTAACGCAACTAAAAAAAATCACCTGTAAGCTCTATAGAGATTGTTTGAGGTGGACTACAATTAATTGTAGTCTTGAGACTTGAAAACATGCGTACACAAGCTGAAACCTGGCTTGGGATTTGAGCGTATACTCATCAAGATCGATAGATCCCTAAATTAGCGTGGAAATGATCATGCACCCATTTCTGTTGTTCTTATGTTTGATAAGTTAGGGCCATTGTGTCAGACAGACAGAATTGTGTGTGGGTGAGCCTCAGAAAATGACACTTAATTTTACACTGAAATTAAGTCGTTATTCACCTCATAAAAAATAAAAGGAAAATTAAAGAGACAGACTCCGATAGTTTCAAAGTGCGTCCCCCCCAGTTCTTGAAATATACAGCATTAAAAATGCTATTATTATTGTTGCTGTTGTCTGATACTCTTTTTCTTCTTTTGGCTTCTACATTCAATATTTTAAATATGTATGTCTATGTGTGCACTCCAGTCTAGTTTTATACTAGCAAAACAAAAAAAACATAAAATACCTTGCCCTTGAGAACTGCATCACTAAAGCCTGGTTCACAAGGCAGGATAATTACGCCGATTTTGGCCCTGATTCTCCCCTTCCGATAAATGTCGGGACCGCTCCGATCTCAAATCGGGGATATTCAACATGTTGGATTGTTTTGGCCCGATCTCTCATTATCTGTGGTGTCCCCCGAGGAGGAAACGAGCACGAGCCTGTTGAATGTGACGCATAGCCAATCAGAAAGCGGGGTGACGTAGTAGCGAAAACACCGGCAGCAAAACAACTACTCACCTCCATATTAACATGTAGCAAGTACAGTTCATGCTCCCGTAGTTTCCGCTCCTTTGACCGACACCTCTTTTTAAAACGTGTTTTTTCAGATAAAAACAGCACAAACGATCCCTATTACATCCTCTTCGTCCGTTTGTTGACTCTGGAATCACGTTTGATCTCGAGAGGTTTTGCGAGATTTCCTGTCTGATCGGGGGACGTTCGCGAGTGAAATCGGTTCGTGTGTGGTGTGTTGATGTTGCCGTGTGGCCGCACACCACACACTGTACGACCAAAACTGTAAAACCTCCGATTATTTATCGCCATGTGTGTGGTCTCTCAAGTTTGGGAAATCAGCCGACAATTTTAAAATCCTGCCGTGTGAACCAGCCTTAAGCAAAACATTTTTTACCCTATGAGTCTCAGACACCAAACTTGTCATCACTTCATCAAGCTATTTGTTTGGACCAATAGCCCCTCCATAATCATTCTTCCCTTGGTCCTGTCTTCTCCCATTCTCTCTGTGTTTCTCTCCCTCTGCTGGCTAATAATACCTCTGTTCAAGCTTGAGCATACAGGCCTTTGATGTGCAAGCTACTCCAGGCAGCCATGCGTCAGCCATGACGTCAATGCATCCAAACACACAGGGCTCTGTGTAGGGGAGAAGCCTGCTTTGGGTGGGTTAGCTGGGTTTGTTAGCTGCTGGTTTGCTGCCTTTAACTTTTTTCTGGTAGCATGCCATAGCATGGTGAGTTGAAAAGGTGAAACCATAGAAAAAACGGATATGGATTTAGCAGTAAGGACTAGAATGAAGCAGCATGCAGTGGATTGGGAGCTTTGAAACATAACTATTCTATTTAGTGTATAGACCATTGATAGACTGCTAGTGATATTGCATCAGTGTTCTGAGTTTTCCATTCAAAGGAGATGAGGGCTGTCATCTGTCATTATTTGCTCTGTTTTAGTTTCTAGTTATTGTTGCAGTTATTACTTTCCCTAGTGTTACTTGATTCCCTGTGTGTTAATGTTTAGTAGTTTGGTGGGGTTTTAACATTTAGAAATTTTGATTTAATTTTTTTTTTTCTCAACTTCAGTCCTTATAGAAACTACCAAATATTCAATTATTTTCAGGATTCTAACCCTTTTAATGTCAGTTTGAAATCCTGCTTTCCCAGGTTTATATATGTTGCTCCATCGACCTGGCCTAGGGGTGCCAGGGAGGAGAGTTTCTTAAACCCTGTAAGTTAATACAAAGTGTTCAGCTTGGCTGCAGGATTTATTCTCTTATTACACATGAAAAATAACACTTTTCTTACTCTGCAGCACTTACCTCTTTAGGGTATTGTGCCCCTCACAAGTGCTATGCACCCTCTAGTGACCTGATCTAGTATCACAATAACATTGTAACAAATCCAGTGCACTGAAATGTGGCTTAGAATACCTGTACCTACCTATATGTCAGACATATAAATACTTTGGGGTATCTTTTTAACTAATTTAACTTGTTCTTTTACCTATGAACTGTATTTTCCTCATACAATGAACATTTTCATTGGTCTAAATACTGTTAACATATTTATACCATCAAAGATCTTGTGATCCATTTTTTAAAAACTTTTTAATCACCTTCAATTTTAGCTTAAAATTGAAGGTGATTCAATGAATTATGTACACATTTTTAACCCTTTACATATACAACAAAAAACAAAAAATGCTTTTGCATGCTTTTTTCTATATAATAAACCCAGCTGTCAAGACTTAACTTTATGACGCCAGCCTGTCCGTTGCCTTATATTAAGTCGTCATTGTTCTACGGCCTTCGTAGAATAATAAATATCACCCTTTTCACACATAAGCAAATTACCTTAAAAACTCTGGATATTTCCTGGAGGTGCTGTATATGTGCTGCGTGTGTGTGTTTTTTGTTTTGTTTCTGTACTTGCCAGTTTGATGTTTATGCAGTTGTTTTGCCTTTTTGCAGTGTGTATTTTTCTTTTGGATTGTGTTTTAGCTATTGCATTTGTTTCAGGAGTTGGCATTTGCTTTTGAATGTGGAGCGTTTCTGAATATGATGCAGGTTTTTCTAAATGTTTGTCATTCCAGCAGATGCCAAGCGTGTAAACCCTACCAGCCACCGTAGCTGGGGGACTATACCTCAAATCAACATCACTATTAATTAACCTCGATAACAATTAATTGTAGTTTTCACAATTATTTAGGGTTTTTTTGCCTATATAGTTCACCTCCTGAATAGAGACCCCTTTAAAAAGAGCCCATGAGGTCGCTAGCCCTCTGGTGGAATTAGCCCGAAGGCCTGTAGGGGGCTGGAGACCCTTGCTAGTATAGCCAGAGCAATAGCCCCAACAATCCAGTGGGACAGACGCTGTTTGGACACTGGCTTTCCCATGTGCGGGTTCACCCAGGAAACAAACAACTGGTCGCCCTTCCTGAAACTTTGAGTCCTTTCCAAATAAATGTGCAGTGCACGGTGTTGGGGATTTCAGGAGCGAATACCTGACCAACGGTTATGTTGGGGTTTTATGGTGTAACATTTAGTTGTCGAATTAAATTTAATAATTAAGTTTACTTAATTATTAAAATAAATCAATAATTATTATTAAACAGAGTTTAATAAACCTTGGGGCACCACCCTGTAAACAGGGAACAACCAAAATATTACAAAATATCAGTCTCAAAATTAGTTAATTAAATACTAATATCATTAATAATTAATAATCGGTATTTAATTGAAGGTGTGAAATCCGAACACAAAGCCCTTTCACCAAGCCTAAGTCACAATGTGAATACACAGTAATCACAAACAACTGCTCTTTAAATTATAACAGAATTTATTTAACAAAGCAACATGAAGTTAATCAATGAAACTCACTCAAACAAACAACTATTATAAACCAAACTACAGGTAACAAACAAAACAAACAAGCGTGGCACATGTGTGTGTGTGTGTGTGTGTGTGTGTGTGTATGCGTGTGTGTGTGTGAGAGTGAGAGAGAGAGAGAGAGAGAGGAAGAGAGAGGGACCACACATGGTCACGTGATGGCGGACACAGAACGTGATCTACGTTTCTGCAGCGTCTGGAAAGCCACAGATCTCTATGTGTGTGCGTCTGCTGAAAGGTGCGTGTGTGTGTAAAGCGAGAGAGCGAGAGAGAAACGAGCGCACCTCAGAAGCTCAATCTCGGCCTGGACTCTCACGCACAACTCAGAGCATAGTTAACTTCACTTACCAGAAGCCAGTGGCCGGATTTGTATCAGACGGCGTTCACACTAGTCTTTCTGATAATGAGTCTATTACCCGGTTATGACGCGAGAGTTCACGGAAAAACACACGGGACGTAGTGGCACAAATAAAGAAAACAAAAGAGATTTTACTCTCATAAACCAAAGACACAGTGGTCAAACACCAAGCAAATATTATCACCATTTCACAATAATAACTCAGTTATTAAACACACTCTCTATATCTAACTGCCCAGACCTAGCTAAGCCTCACTTGTAACCGTTTGTCCACGGTTGATGAAGGAAGAAAATAGGTCCTGGAGCGGTCTTTCTGCAGTTGTTTGGAGATGGCGGCGCGTCCAAGGGGTTTGAGCAAAGGGCCGTAGTGTCCTCTGTCGAGCGAGGTGATCTCCGTGGATGTCCTTTCTTTAAAGGACGGAACGAGACGTAATCCTTACAGTCTCTCTCTATACCGTTTTAATACGGGAGAAATAAGACGCTCTTCTTTGAGATGCGTTCAAGTGGATGATCTAGGCTCGGAAATTAGGATGTCGGTATGCTTCAAGGCCTTTGGATTAGCTGCGCGCCAAAACTTTTAAAGAAAGAGAAGCGTGTTGAAACAGGAAGCAGATGGGGTATCCTCGGACGTCGCCAGACGACGTTTGAAAGAGAAAGAACAATGAGGCATGGCCGGCTTTATACCTCCCAGACTTCACACCTATGTGTTAGGTGTGGCAAAGCATTCTGGGAGTACCTGCAAGGCATGCTGGGATAAAGAGTCTTTTGTCGTAGTTCTCCAAACGTACCCAGCCTGAATTTTGCCATCCAGGCTGGCCCCCAACAACGGACATGGCAAAGAGTGTGCCTGTGTTACTCCGAGGAAAAAGGTGGGGGGTAAAAGGCAGCCAACTCAATTGAAGAGCAAGTGCCCAAAACCTTGGGCATGAAGGCAGGGTTAGGCAGTAGACTGACACTGGTACTCCCCGGGGAGAAGCTAGTACATGCACAGTGTACAGAGAAAGCATGTATTTCACCAAGGTGTTTAGCCGAAGCTAATTTCAGCAATAAAACTACTTTCAGGGACAACATCTTCAGCTCCACGCTTTCCAAAGGTTCAAATGGGGCACTCAAGAGAGCATCCAGTACCATGGGGAGATCCCACAATGGAGGTAGTGGTCTGGATGTAGGCAGTTTCCTCCTAGCACCCTTCATAAATTGACACACTAATGGGTGTTGACCCACAGTCCTCTCATCAAAACCAATATGGCAATCTGAAATAGCTGCCAGATACACTTTGATTGTTGAGAAAGCCTTACCCTTCTCTATAAGGTTCTGTAAGAATGACAGAATCACTGCCACAGAACACTGAAAAGGAATAGCCTGCGACTCTGAGCAAAAGCTTTCAAACACACGGCACTTATGCTCATACAACTTCCTAGTTGAAGAGGCCCTGGCGCTCTGAATAGAATCGATAACACTGTGATGGAGTCTCAATACATTCAGATTGAACCACTCACGGGCCAGGCCCACAGGGCCAGCCTCTCTGGGTGAGGGTGAAATATCTCTCCTTGCGCCTGAGACAGTAGGTTCCTACGCACTGGTAACAGCCACGATGAGCCAGACAGGAGTTGAAAAATCTCCGCCATCCAGTGCTTTCCTGGCCAATGTGGGGCCACTAGAATCATTAATAGGGCTCCTTCTCTCACTCTGGCCAGAGTGGGAGAAATGAGTGCTACTGGTGGAAAAGCATACAGGAAGGTCTTCGGCCACTTGTGTGCCAGTGCATCCACTCCCAGTGGGGCTCCCTGATCTCTCAGAGAGGAAAACAAAGGGCAATGAGCATTGTAAACAGCAACATAAATGTCCACAGTTGCCTGACCGAATTGTGACCAAATCTGTCTCACTATCTCAGGTTGAAGTTTCCAGTTCGCGTACAGCGGGTTGCCCCTGGATAACAGATATGCCCCGTAGTTCAGAACACAAGGCACATGTATTGCTCTCAGAGACAGCAGGTGGGCACTGCCCCACACTATCAGTTTGTGTGCCAAAGTGTGTAACTGGGGGGACCTCTGCCCGCACTGTCTGTTTACATAAGCCACATAAGTCACCAAAACATGATAACCTTTTAGATGGTGACCATGGCGGTGAGGGTCTAGCCCCAGAGAAGCCACTTAGCATTGAAGGCCTTTCATGTACAGACGTCCCAGAGGTTGAGCCACCACAGAGGAGGCCATCAGGTCTAAAAGCCTCATTGTCTGAGGGTAACGATGTCGCCCCTGCGAAAAAGTGTCAGACATGTTTGCATTGTCTTCACTCTCTCTGGGGACAAAAAAGCCTTGACCTGAACTGAGTCCAGAGTGAGCCCTATAAAGGTATTTTACAAACACCCTTGGGCTTAAAGAAGGGAGGACCGTAAACTCATAAACTATCCCCTGAAAGGAAAATCTCAGGTATTTCCTGTGCGGGGGATAAATTAGAATACAGAAATAGGCGTCCCTCAGGTCGATTGACGTGAACCGGTCGCCTGCTCGCACGAAACGTAGCAGTGAAGTGTGTGTCAACATATTGAGCCTGTACTTTTTTAAATGACGGTTTAAGGCACGGAGGTTTAAGATGGCCCTCATACCCCTCCCCCCTTTCTTTGAGACAAGAAAATACCTCGAACAGAAACCACTGTGGCTCTGTTTGGGAGGCACAACTTGTATGGCTCCTTTCTTCCTTAGTGTGGAAATTTCTTCCAAGAGAAAATCAGCAGATTCGCCCTGAGCTAGTGAGTTGATTATTTCTTTGAAATGAGGGGGGCGATATTAAATTAGAGCCTGCAGCCTCTTTCTATCGTCCTTAATACCCATTCTGACCTGGTGCAAGCAGCCTATCTCTCTATGTGCTGAGAGAGAGGGCTGACAGCCCAACCAGTCAACTTTGGTGTTTTGGCACTTTTGTGCGGCTGGGATGTGCAACACACCCTGTCCAAGTGCCAGAGTGCGAGATAAGGAGTGTGAGCAGCCTCCCTCCAACAACCGCAGGAATTTTCACCCCCACAGGCTGTGTTATTGCAGATATTGATCTTTTTTTCAACATGTTTATTTTCTGCTTAATTCTTATTTGTTTTGACAGTGCCCTCAGCCTTATGTCTGGATGCGCCTATTGGGACAATGTTATTACAGAATGTATTAAAGTGCTTGCATGACATTGACCGTTTGGTTTTAAACATTGTATAACAACAATGTTCCCCACCCGGCTCCCTCGTTTAGGATCCCCAAGACGCCGATGAAAGTGACCAGCTCTCGTCATCATCTCCCCTGGATCTCGGCATGCAGGATATGTGCAGACGAGCGGCCGGCAGGCTGAATATCCCCAGGCCTGTCGCTCAAGCCGAAGCTGTTAAGTCCCACTTTGATGGCAAGAGACTGCAGAAGGCAGTCTGGACGTCGCAGGCTGTGTCTTCCCCGGGAGGCATAGTTTCAGCGCCTCATCGTCTCTCTTTTTCTCCTCACATTTGTTCTGCATGGAGGTGACCGCGGCACTGAAGAGACCCTGTGGGACAATAGGAGTGTCGAGGAGCTCCTCTTTTTCCTTTGTCGACAAGTTGGTGAGCATGAGCCAGCGAGCTCTCTCCTGGAGGACCATCAGACCCATGGCTCTCCGAGTAGCCTGGACAGCAACCTTGTGGAGGTGGAGGATGTGGTCTGTTATGACACAGATTTCTTCCCACGTGGAGGGATCTGGTTTCAGTGTCATGTCCTCTTCTAGTTCAGCCTGGTAGGCCATTCTGTCAGCCTGGTAGGCTGACAGAATGGCATTCATGGCTCTCACTGACAGCGCCGTTATCTTGTAAGACACTTGTCAGTGAGGCTGGACTAAAAGCGGTCCGTCTTGAAAGGAAGACAGGGCCGAAGAAGACATGGAGGTTTTCGGGTGGAGATGACTCGTCACCAGCGGCTCAATAGGTGGCATATTGCGGAGTTCGCGCAGCTCCATCCCTTCAGAGTTCAGCACTGAACTTCCCACAATGGGGTGTTTCTCGGCCGGTCTTTCCACATGACAGCTATCTAATCGAGCAGCTCCCGGAAAAACAGCAGCAGTTGCTTTCCCATCTTTTTCGCCTTCTGCAGTCTCTTGCCATCAAAGTGGGACTTAACAGCTTCGGCCTGAGCGACAGGCCAGGGGATATTCAGCCTGCCGGCCGCTCGTCTGCAAATATCCTGCATTCCGAGATCCAGGGGCGATGATGACGAGGGCTGGTCACCTTCATCGGCGCCGAGGGGCTTCGCAGCCCCAGTGCTCATCGAGAAAAAGGATTCCTCCTCCGACAGGAGGAGCTCCGAAGTCTGCCGACTGACCATGCCACAGGGGCATAGCTTATGGCTTCTTGCGGCTTTACTGTCGTTAGCCGTCTCCATGGTTACCCACTGAGCTACAGATGCTAGCGAGACCGACTACAAGCTTGTGCAGCTCTGTGGGGAGGTAAATATTGCTATTTCCTGCAAGTGTTTAGAGTGAAAAGTTACCGGTATTGCTACCTATAACAGAACACAAGAAGGGTATTTCTACCTTTATTGATAAATAGAGTATTGCTACTCGGGGTGAAAGTATTGCTACTTTGAAGCTAAAGTGTTGCCACTTCAGCCACAAACTATTTAGTATTGCTACTGCTTCAGAACTGGTGGCAGTGTACAACCAGCCAAGCACCCAGCAACCGAGTTGTGGACTTAAGTCTGCGGACAGTTCAGCCTAGTTTAGGTAATACAGGTGTCGTAAAGGCTTCTGTGAGAAGAGAGAAGAGGTTTTTGAATGATGGCTGACGCTATGCCTGCCTATTATATAGGAGGAGGGTCCCCTTCCCTCCAGACATAGACGTCATCAATGCAAGACACACACATTTTTTAAAAATTATTATTGATGGTTTCAGTGCTCAAAAACATAATCAGAAAAGGAGAATAAACACAAGTCACACGAAAGGAAAACGTGTGTGCCTGAAGCTTGCGCTGTTTGACGGGGTGTGGTTAGAAGCTATATCTAGAACATACCGCTTTGGAACAGATTTTGTTTAACTTTACATCATAACGGACTAGACTCATGAAGCCTCGGGAAGGGGGGGGCCTTTCGGTGCCTGATGTCTCTATCAAACAGCTTCACAGTAAGGCTACATTGCTGAATGGATCAGAAATGACAGTGACTCTGCATGGCTTGACTTAGAATCTTTTCAGGTTAGTCGGCCCCTGAGAGGTCTCTTGTTTGCTTGTGATTTAAAAAAGGTTAAGACTCTTATTGGTGACAATATAATTGTACAAACAACTGTTAAAGCCTGGCAGGATATAAGAAACTTGGAGGGACAACTGTCCTCTTTCTCGCCTGTCTGGGGTAACATAGACTTCTCTCCTTGTCCCACTGACAGAGGCTTTGAAATGTGGGACAGTAAAGGGATCGTTACCATAGGACATTTGTATGAAAAGAAAACACTACTTTCATTCGAACATTTATGTGGGAGATATAATATACCCCGAACAGAATTTTTTTAGGTACCTTCAGATACGAAGCTTTTTAAATAGCAGGAAGGACGGAGGTATTTCTCATCAACCCTCTCCACTGGAGATATTAGCCTCCACAGGGAGGACAAAGGGCATACTGGGGCTCGGATATAAAGTCCTCTCCAAATATGAAAAAGGCAAACCAGCTTTTATGGCCTCTAAATGGAATGTGGACCTGAACATGGATGTTGATGATGCAACATGGTTACATATCTGGAAATTAGCAAACAATATTTCAGTTTGTAACAGGCTGAAAGAAAACCAATTTAGGCTTCTACACCGCCTACAGATTACTCCCCAACTTAGACATAGAATGGATCATAATAAATCTGAACTGTGCACAAAGTGTAATGTTGAGATCGGGACCTTTATTCATTGTGTGTGGACCTGTGCATTTATCGATGACTACTGGAAGAACATAGTGGATAGACTTAACCTAATTCTTAACATTAGACTGAATAAGGATCCTTTGTGTCTATTGTTTGGACTGTCAGATACGCAACTTAAAAATACACATTCCAAAAGACTTTTATGTGTCCTCACTTTCTGTCAACGAAGAAACATTTTACTGAAATGGATAGATTGCAATCCTCCAACAATAGCTGGGTGGCACAAGGTTATTTTTGATATTTTACCCATGGAATATCTGACATACAGATTTAAGTGTATGGTAGAGGTTTTCTATGATATTTGGTCCCCTTTCCTCAAATATGTTGGTTCCAGACTGACAAACATTGTGATGAAGGGTCTCATTGATCAAGGAAGTTTGTGACTGATTCTTTAAGGGGTACACTATCATAATATATGTTGGTGTGTTGTAATGCTATGATGTACAGGATTGTAAAACTTTGGTGCTGTCTCTGATTTATGTATCTATTTCTAACTTTCTATCTCTGGAGTGTAACATGGCCCCTGTGTTTTGTTTTGGTTTTTTTGTTGTTCTACTATAATTATGTTAAAAAGAAAATCAATAAAGGTATTGTTAAAAAAAAACCCACTTCCATAAACGACTTTTTCCCTTATCATTTTCAATTAAAACTAGTTTCGCAAGCCCCCCAGCAGCAACAGAATTGTCCCTGGTCATCTCAGCTTCTTGGACAGTCTCAAGTGTGACCTGGGCCTTTTCATGTAACTCTTTGGATGCCTCAAAAGTGTCTTCCTCTCTTGTTTTGTCCTCAGATGTCTCCTGCAGGGGGGAAGGCATTGCTTTCAGCTATATATGTATTACGGCCTAATTGTCCACAGAGTTCGTTCACCATATTCTGCAGGACTTTTACGTTGTCTAGGTCATACTTTGTCTATTTTTCTGGTTTTTCCTTTAAGATTTTGTTTTCCGAGGTAAGTGTTTGGTTTCTTTGTATACATTCACTTTTAGAGTCACTTAGAGTTGCAACAACAAGAAGTAACTCCTCTTTGGTCATGTCAGAGTAATTTGGAGTCTCTGGTCTACCTTGCAGTCCCTCCAGGAAGTCGCGATGTTGCGATCGCAACAATTCACACAAATTCAACCAATCCCCACGATTTCTGGGCAACCTTGCAATTTTGTCCATTTACCGCAACTTTTCACCAAATTGGAACAATCAAAATAGTGTTCCCCGCAACTTTTACCAATCAGAATAGTCCCCCACGAAAACTGCGAGCTATACGTCACCAAAAGTTTAGTGACCACGGACCAATTCACTTTCCTGTTAATATGCGCTCAGGAGAGTGTGCATGAAGCGTTTGTGCGCTGACAAGAAAAGCGCTTCAGGTCCGTTCTGTCTCCCTGACAACAGTTTTGTCACTGTGTAGCTGACACTGATCCGTTACTTTTTATTGCATGTTTAATATTTTTGATCATTTTTTAACCTCAGTCATTGTTTGTCCCTTATAGCAGCTATGTATTGTTTGATTTCTGAAAAAGGGTTTAATTCATGTTTTATTACCTCTACAGTGTATCTCTATCAGCCCTGATTGCTGATGTACAGTAAGACATCCTGTTGCTAAAGATAACAGCGCCTAAAATGAAAAATCCCAAGCACATGTGTCTGTCAGGCTGTGTGTAATACTTACACAAGACCGGACGTGCAGGCGTACGTCCGGCATATATGTGCTGACCCAAATCAAACATACACACACAAACGTTTACTTTCTCAGTAACCACAGTTACTAAGAGACTGATAGCAAACAGGCAGTGTTTCCATGGCATCAGCACTATTGGCTGAGTCACGGCAGCATGTGCTCTAATACCTTAGCACATATACAGTATTTGTCTTTTCTGTGCTACGATTTACATCTTTGTTATAAAGATGATAACGATGACTCCTAAAATGCAAATTAGTCACTTCTGTCTGGATTGGGCTGATGGTGATAAGGTTTTAAGCTTACTTAGATGTAAAGTAGTGTACTTTAAATCCACTGTTATGCAACAAGTCTCATCTCCCAGTTAGCATGTTATGCCTCCCCCTAGTCCTTTTAACATGTGGATTCTGCAACAGCCCTGATAAAGCCATAATGAAGCTCCTCATACCATCTGTATACTTTAATGTTAAAAAGCATGACATATATGTGTTTCAATGTGGGTTTACAGTTTTAAGGTGTTGTAAAAAAGAGGCATGCGAAAGAGGCCCAATATTATAAATTTACAGCAGTAGACACACACAGCACAGATAAAGAAATGTATGGATTACTGTCGCTCTACATATTAGAGACCCGAGGCCCCTCTGTTTATTGTAGTGTTTTTCTCTCCTCAGAATACCTTAATTATTCATACCATAGAAGGTGCATTAAGAAGAGGCTTTTTTCATTTCACTTGACATTTGGTGACGTGTGTGCGTATTTATTATGTACATTGTCTCTGTATTTATAGAATACATGCATAAAATTACGTTAACTTCTGGTACATCGGTGTGTGCGTCTGTGTCAGTGGCATGCAATTTTTTAGATCATTGTGCAACACTGTGTTTGCTTGCATTCCTACTGTCCATGGACTTTTTGTATGTCTGTGGGTGCAACTCTTTGTGCTGAAGGGGTGTGAGTCTGAACAGGCGGGTATGGTACTATAAATAGAAAGCTCTCCAGCTCTCTGCCTCTTTGGAGAGAGAGAGAGAGAGAGAGAGAGAGAGAGAGAGAGAGAGAGAGAGAGAGAGAGAGAGAGGCACACAAAAAGAAAAATGGAGAGTGAGAAGCTGCTTCTGCTGCTTGCTTGGAACATACAGAACAAACAGTAGGAAAAACATTTGCTGAACGTAATGCTTATAACAGGATAGTTTGACAGCTATCTTTCACACTACATGCAAATATTTTGGTGAGATTTGTTTAACTATGATTTAACCACAAACACACAACTAAACAGCTTTCAATGTTGATGATGACAACATCTTACTGTATATATGACAACATCAATATATGTATTAGAAGCCCAGGAGACCTTGTCCCAGCAGCAAAAGCCATATTTCTAGTAGATGATCTGGCACTACCACCTGACTTCCCTATGTACTACAACCACTCTAACACGGTGTCGTTCCTACAACCACGACCGCCCTCATTCATGAAGCTGGCAGTTGACTGAGGCTCCAATGAACAAATCATCAAGTATTCCTAGATAGACAATCAAGATTAGGAGCATATACTGTAAATCTGCAGCTACCCCCTCTCTTAGGACATATTACTCCAGTCATCTCAGCTGAACATGCAAATTGATATTAAAGAGACAAGTGAAAATTAAAGAGAAAAAGACCTGTAATGAGTATGTTGCCGCTTCAACTTAATGTTGGTTAGTCATTTCTTTTGAACAGTCTTTTATTTTGTTTTGATTTGTTGTTCATGCTTAGAGACATGTCACTCCCTGTCAGCCATTTTGATGAAGCCAGCTGGATGTGACCACATGAAATTTAGACACCACAGAGATGTTGTTTTACTTTTAATATAATATTTCAAGTTACTTGAGGTCATCTTTAGTTCATTTATGTTACTATTTTTTTAAATTTTCTGTTTTACTTTGTACTTACCAGTGTCTCTCTTTCAGATCCTGCTGCCCATGAATGATCGTACCTGAACAACTTTGAACAATTCCTTTAACAAAAGCTTACAAGCAGAAAGATAAATACTTTTCTGTAATGATAAACAGGGGCTTATCCCACCCAAATGCTGATATAGCTCACCACTATACATTGCATGGCCCTTTTAGCCAGCTGATGCATTTGTCAGCTAGATTAATAAATCATCTAGTCTGTCTATCCATCAACTCTTTAAGTACCTATGTTACAATGTAAAATGACTTAAATCGTCTCCTCATTCTACCTCACTCCCTGAGCAGCTGCTGCTATATAGGTGTATGTTTAAAATAAAATATCTAGTAATAAGCCTGAATGATAATTGATGCTTCAACTGTAGAGTTAATACAGTATAGCCGCTATGAATTGCAAATGTAAATATTGTTTACATCGAATTCGTGTTCTAATGATGGCTAAGATCTTGCCCGTTTTCCTCAACTTCACTTGTTTTTTTTTTCTGACACAACAACGTGCAACTGCTGTAAAGTCCACTCCAAAATGGTATAGTGCAGTTAAAATATTATTTTTGTTTACTAAAGGGGTCACTACTTCAAGCAAAAAACAATATCTAATGATAACCTGTGAAACAAAGCCATGCCAATGCACTCATACAGAAAAGACAGGGGAGGAGATGCAGGAGGAACAGACAAACAGGTGAAGACAACTAATAAAAGGGGAAGGGGGAGCTGCTAGACACAGGTGCTGACAGTCGCACAGTTTTTAAGCATTAAAAATAGTTAATGTTGGTTACTAGCACCAAATGTCAAGTACCGTTATCAGTATTGGGTCAATAGTGAATGTACCCTATACAATTAGCAACATAGGCTATTTATCTTGTTTATATTTTATTTAACCAGGAAAAGTCTCATTGAGAATGAAGGAGGAATGTGCGACTTTTTGATCCAGTAGATTTCACCCTGTGCTAGCAGGCTAATTGTAGCACTCTTTATTTTGCTTGTAGCTTCGCATTGCATGTAAATTTACGAAAATAAAATAAAAATAACGAAATAATCATGATCTAAAAAAGCTTATGTGACATTTAAACAAGCAGTGAGTACAGTTTATTATTCTTCAACAGTTCCTCACTTTAACAACATTTATACGAAAGGGAATGAGCCAGCCGGCCATCCCTGTGAAGTTTCGATTCAGTTTTGGTTTCTGGTGTAGTTTTGTGTTCTCTTTTCTCCCCTCCCCCCTCTGTGTTTCTATCTCCTGCAGGTATGTGAGTGGCAAGGGGGTGTGGCTGGCCCCTCCACTCAGCAGACGATGCGTACCTGACTCCAATCAGTCATCACTTTCTCCATAAAAGCCTGGCCTGCACTCCACTACTCTGCCAGATGATTCCGTCTCACTTGGTAGTGTCACTGTTTGCTCCCAGTTGGATTTTTTGTGCCTTAGTTTTTCGCTTTCGTGGACTTACCTTTGTTTTTCTTAGACTTCGCTGGTGTGCCTCCTGCTAGTTTCCCTCGTCGGAGTTTCCCGTCCTCTCATGTGGATCGTCGTCTAGCCAGCCTGCTCCCTGCCCTCACTGCTTGCTCCTTTTTGCTTTCCCTTTGGAACATTAAAGTCCGTCTCTGCACTTGGGGTCTGCCTAACTAAAACATAACAATTCCGTCTATATAAACATATAAGCTGCATATTCAGCTTATAAGAATCTTCTTTACGAGAGCATCCAGGTCAGTTGGCAGAATTGTTCTCTACCTCAACCTCCTTAGTCACGACCTCACCTGTCTGAGCTTCATATACTGCCTTGGTTGTTAGGACTTTACCTGCTTTATATAATTCAGTGTGACAGTGATATAATGTTCCTGGGCAAGGCTTGTCCATCCATCTGTCGTGATGGCTTCCTTTTTCACATTTTTAGATCTGACAGCAAGTTCTCTCTTTCCACCTGGTACCAGGCAAGGATAAGGTGATTTGTTCGAGCCTCTCTTGAAGGGAGTTTATATCTGGGATTTAATACCCTTGTCATCTCCCTACGAAATGTTTGGAAATGAAACACCACAGTGATTAGGGCAGAATCAACAACATGTAACATTAACCGTCAGAAAAACACATGCTGAGACTGTGACGTTACTTGTAAAGCTCTCTGAAGAAATGTCATGCGGGCTAAATGAGCTGTAATGAACAACCTAAAACATATCACATATGTGCAGTACATCTGCTTTGAGCTGTAGCCTTCACTGACTTACATGAACGTCTTGTTATATGGTAGATAAAAAGATGAAACACTTTCACCTCGAAAATCTTCAATGCCCGGTGACATTCATTCATCTTCTCCTCATTCCACCTCACTACCTGAGCAGCATGCATGAAAGGGATAACTTGACTTGAAGCCGAAGTCGAGATGCTGCTACCTGAGAGCTATCTGTGTAATCCTCATTCTCTAAAATGCATTAAAAAGGAACCTTTTTACACTTGGCTCTGCTTTATTTATCAGAAACTGCATGTTGCTTGCAGCGTGACAGTGTGGCAAATGCAGGATATACTTAACGTGAATGTTACTGTTGTCAAAGGAGGTCACAGTGGAGATAGTTTGGCTAGCAGCAGCAAGCCAAAGATAGCCGAACACTCGACACTCCTGAAATTTAATTCCATGCCTAATTGATAAATGCGTAAGCATGTTAGAGGTATTTGCACCTTCACATGAGATGACAGCGCTGCACTGATGGCACATAGCATTGTTGTCGTCTTGTTGCGTAAAATGGAGCCACGCTTTTGACCGCTTCTTTCTTTCCACATGTTTGAAGGAGGTCAGCGTTGCATAGTGTGTGACGTAATGCAATATACTGCAACATGATGTCATGCTGGGAAATGAGGTGTGCAATTCCGATGGAATTGATCAATTGGAACTGGTTCCAAGTCAGAGCCGGTTTTCGATTCCCAACAGTAGTCCTGACCACCTCCACATTGACCCCCTGATGGAAACAGGTTGTAGATGTGGCTTTTTCCTTTTGAAGTCCACCACCATCTCCTTGGTCTTGGAAGTGTTTAGCTGCAGATGGTTAAAACTGCACCACGTTACAAAGTCCTCAATCAGGCTCCTGGACTCCTCCTCCTATCCATCCCTGACACAACCAACTATCACAGTGCCATCCGAGTAATTCTGCATGTGGCAGAGCTCGGAGTTATACTAGAAGTCAGAGGTATACAGGGTGAACAAGACACAGTGTCAAATGTGCAGTCCTTTAGTCTGACTACCTCTCTGTGATCCATCTGATCAAGTTCGTGTCCACCCTCATCTCGGTCAGCTTGTATCTCAAGTAGGAGTGGGTGGATGGTATCAAAGGTGCTTGAGAAATCAAAGAACATGATTCTCATGCTGATGCTGCTTTGTCCAGATGAGAGTAAGCCCTGTGTAGTAGGTAGAGGATGGTATTGTCCACGGCCGCCTTCGACTGGTAAGCAAACTTCATTTGATCCTGTGCGTTTTGGACCTGGGATATGAAGTGATGGAGTAGCAGCCATTCAAATGTCTTCATAATGTGGGATGTTAGAGCAATTGGTCTGAAGTCGCCTGGCTCACTGGGTTTTTTCTTCTTAGGGACCGAGGTGAGGCACGAAGTCTTCCAGAGCACAGGAACCTTCCCACGCCACAAGCTCATGTTGAAGACAGGCTGAAGCGGCTCACCCAGCTCAGCAGAGCAGGCCTTTAGCATCCTGAGGTACAGGATGCTAAAAGATGCCTTCCTGGATGCCTTCCTGAGGTGGAGTCTTTTGGTAATGGTGGGGGGAGGGGGTACAATTTTCTGTGGACATGAAGCTGGTAAAAGGGGTTACACAGCGGAAGGAAAGGGGGAATGACACTGGCTGCAGCAACAGGGCAGTCAAACCTATTAAAAAATAGGTTTAACTGGTTTGCTCTCGCATGGTCCCCATCTTCTGTGCTGTTGTTCTGCAACTTCTGTACTCCTCCTTTGCCTCTCAAAGTTGGACCTTGAGTTCCCCCTGCACACGCTCCAACTCTGCCTGGTCTCCCTCCTTGAATGCCCTATTCTTCATCTGTTAAGGATTTCCTTAACATTACAGGTAATCCAGGGCTCATTGTTTGGGAAGCAGCACATGGTTTTTTGTGAGAACCACAACTTCCATTCATGTAGTCAGTTGTGCACTGTGTGCAATAATATGTCCTCACTGTGCGGCTCTTGCAGGGCACTCCAGTCAGTGGATTCAAAACCACTTTCTGTTTCTGTCTCTGGATCTTTGGCTTGTACCTTAAGAAGGACAAGGTTGTGATTAGACTTCCCCAGAGGTAGTAGGGGGGTGGCAGTGTAAGCGTCCTTTCATTTGCATACAGGAGGTCTATTGTTCTGTTCTTCCTGGCGGGACAGCTTACAATCGGTGTGTAAGTGCAAGTGTAAGGAGTTGTAAGTGTGTGCCTTTCTTCTGCATGTGTTTCTGTGTGTAAACTATATACAGAACGTGCAGGTTGGAGTGTTTAGAAACAAATAAAAGCTTTTAATCTCTCAGTCCTCTATCTGTGTAAAACACAGATAATGGTATCAGCAAATACACATATTAAACTGTGGAGTATGAGCGCTGTTGTGCATCCTGTGTGTGTGGATTAAGTTCAGAAGGCGAGCCCTGTGACCCAGGACAGCAGCCCTGGGTCTCTCCTCTCACCACAACTCAACTGCTCTCTTTTGGCCGTTATGCCTCCTAATGCTACCCTGTTCCTGCTCTCTACCACAGCTAAGAACTTCATAATAATAAGCCAGTGGACTATCGTGTAGGAGCACACATTTTTTTCCTCTTCATTCACGGGAGTGACACTAAGATTCAAATTTATCAATGTTAAAAAAAGAATTTAGATGGGGATTCAGCGGGACTCCCCCATGTAACACATTCAAATTCGTAAGTAAAGAGAGCAAACATACTAAAATGTCTCCAGGAGACACTGTGGTTTGTCAGTTTATGAATTTCTTTCAAAATAGTATCAAGTCATTTTCCTATGATTAGATCACCGGTGTCTTTAACCTACAATATGCTCTTTAATGATCTGATTGGACGAGTAATTAATGAAATTAACAAATACTAGTATAGCAGTTTCTTATGGTTACTTTTTAATTTAGCTTGTCTGGACCACAGAACAATCAGAAGCAGAGGCTGTTACATAAGACACCGACAGAGTGGCTCTGTGCTCAGCGTTGCTCCAGCTGCCCTATCCTGTCTCTTTAAATGAGGCAGATCTGCTCTGCGTGTTCCTGCGTGTGCGTGGAGAAGAAATTACGAGATAGAGAGGGCCCCTCTGTGGTGGAGGAGGACTAGGTGATATAAAAAAGGGATACAGGAGAGATATTTTTGGTGTAGATTCAAGCTGTTTTTGGGAGGTTGTTGATCAGCTCTTCAATTCGTTTGGTAATTTTGGACCCGTGCGCTTCTGTTGTATCCATGGGCTCGGTAGGCGCATCTCTCGCCTCCCAGTAGGACATAACGGGCAGGGCTACCTCGAAATAATTATTTATTTCGCTCTCTGCCGCAACGTTTAGAGAAACGTGATCAAGAGGCAGCGATAACAGTGTCCTTATCATGGATTAATGCTCGAGTACATTTTCATCTGAACGGTAAGTGGTACTGCGAAAAAAAAAAGAGGAGGATGTGTCAGTGGTTGCGGGATTTGTGTTGCATGTCTGTGCTTTTGATATGTCATGGAATGGTGGGCTATGGCAGTAGCACCCACACTGCGGTTCCTCCGCTCAGACGAGGCGGAAGGGTTTGGGTGATGTGGGTGAATGGCGCTGGGTGTTCAAGCTCTTTGTGTGCACAACGGGGCCTTTACTAGACAAAGCTGATCAGCCGCATCGAGATGCGTATTATTAACAAACATAATGACGTCAGCGTCTGTCAGTGACGTAACCATTTGAATTCTCGATTATGCAGCAACATAATTTTCTTCTCTCTGCTTATATACGAGCAGGTGCATCACTTGTGATTCTGTGTTTGTCATTGTACCATCCCTTGTGCTCTGTCAGCTCGTTTTGAGTCTACGTGGTCTCCATGCCATGGTCTAAACCTTCTAATGATAACGATAATGAGCGAGGAGCGAAATGTTTTTTCATGGAACTTTGTGATCCCATAAAACAGTGGGTGATTGTGAGGACTGTGGAGTTGACATATTCCTACGTTCTAAGTTCAAAAGGCTGCACTGCTATGATTTGCCCTGCAAATTTCTTCTTCACAAATATAGTTTGTACTTCAAGTATAGTTTAAGCACGTAATGCTTGATTGCATCTGATCAGTCTGTCAAGACTTACTTTAGCAACCTGAGTAATCTAATTTCAATCAAGATATGTTATGTATTGATTTTAAAGTTTAAAATGAGTTCAAGCGTATGACCAAAAGACTGCTTACTTACTGAAAATGTATTCAATTGACTATCCATCTGCTTCTTTGTAATTACTATTTCAACAATTGTTAGTATACTGGAGTTCAGCCACCACTAACATTTATTTCACAAATTATTGTAAAAAAATAAAATAAAATCAAAAGCAGCAGATGCCTGTGTGGGCTATACTTAAAAAGGGGACATCAAATGAGAGCTTCTGGTGGTTTAAACACACTCTGTAAAACCTAAAGTTCAGTGTGACCACCATCTCAAATGATAAAAAGTAAGCTTTGAAACACAGACAGCGTTTTAAAGGTATTACTTTTTTTTTTTAAATTTTGTTTACTAAGATATATTTTTACTCACAACTCTGCTTGATTTACCTTTTAACCCATAATGTGATTTTACTCTTGCTAAAGCATGCAATCTATTGAATAAGTTCACAAAATTTAAGCCCTGTACCTGAACTGATATATTTTCTGAACACTCTGCTGACGACTGTTAAGTAACAATCCAAGAAAAAGCATTTTGCTACCATCTTAGTTTCTTACAACCTGAAATGCTTTAATACAATGAAGCCACCTCCTAAATATATGCAGCAGACTGAGCTACACAACACTGCAAACCTATTTTTTTTGTTCTTCACATCAAAGCTATTTTCTTTTACATTGAATCAATCAAAGTCATTACTTGTTGTGTATTTTTATCTGGACCGCTCTTTAAAGGCTTTATTCCAAGTAAATACAATAGAATAGAATAGTCCTTTATTGCCTTTGACTAACTATAATTTGAATGCATTGCTTTATGATTGTGTAAGTTTAATAATAAATAAATGGCATAAATTACATACATTTGATTTAACATACTGTGTATACGTAACCATACATTTGGTATGCTATACTATATGTCATCTCTTTGCTGACATGTGAAGGTTGTTTTTGAACAAAAGTGTCATCCTGCTTTCTTTTCATTGGTCATCTGCTGAGGTAAAAATCCTACCTTAGTCAATATTTATGCTTGTTTGCATTTTTTAAGGTCACAAAGATGCTTCAATATTAATGTTTCATAATCAGTTACAAACTCCTCACAGCTTGTGCAGATTATAGTGCTGTTGGGGCCCTAGACACAAATTTAGTCTTTTATTAACAAAAAATGTGAAATGTACAACATTACATTTCATATTTTTGTCAACATCAGTCAAATGTTATGTATAGAACAAATAAATATTGTATAAGTTTGAAATAAGAAAAAATATCATATAAACAGAGCTCAAAATATTGTTTTTGTCTAATTAATTTTTTTAGGGAAGTAAACCCACTGTATGAAACCAATGCTCTTCACTGCCCTTAGTGTGCTGATTCTATAAATGTTAAAGAACTAATGCCATAATGTAATGAAAACAGAAGTTAGTTGATTCAAGTGTCATGAGGGATAAGCAGTTAGATATTTATATAGTTATATAGATACATAATTTATTGATCAAGAGTAAAAACAAAAGTGATTTAAGAGAAAAAAATAATCATAAAATCATAAAATGTCATAAAAATGTTTCTATTCTTTTCACAGCTCAATCAGTAGTGTTGGTTCAGCTGTTGAAAAAAAATGGCAACATAACTTTCCCCTTTGCGTGACTAATTTGATGGTATTTTAGTCCATCAATTTCCATTTTTTTTTATAAACCTCAGAGAGACTATGCAAGTCTGTCTTGAGTCAGCACTGATTAATTGAGGCTGGATTGCGTTCATTGTACGAGTTATATTTAATTGGGAGATAGCATTATTTTCAGTCTGACTTTATCAAGTGAGCTTAGCTTTCTTTAATATTCCTCTCTTGGTCCTATACTACGAAGCAGTATCTGGGACTAGCGAAGTAACTTCATGGTTAAGGGGTCGTTCGTTCACTTCTTACATGGGTATATTGCCATGATAACTTGCGCTGCACACCTGTTGTGTGCCTGTTGGAGATAATGTCTCCATGCCGCTCTTTTTGTGATGGTCAGAGCTGCAGCTGAAACATAACTGCTCAAACTGTTATGCTTGCCAGAAAGAGTTAGGCAACACATTGAGTTCAGAGAAGAAGCAGGTGTTAGAGACTGGTATAGTAATGACGTATTTTTGTAGGCCAACCAGAAAAAATGGCGCCGGTAGTTCCTACGAAAAAATGGGATTCTTGCATTGGATTTTGGGTGTGATGTGATGATTGTGATTGATTAATTAAAGCTAACTCCACCCTTTTATGTGAACGCACTCTTGGCAACTGTGGGTTGACCTATCAGGTTGATAAGTTTCATTGGACTGTTAAACACAATCTCTTATGTTAGGGTTAGTGAAACCAGATAACCCAAAGATACCCTGGGTATGTGAAACTTGCTGCTCGTGAGTATAGGCCCCTAGATAGAGAGGAGAAACCAAAACAAGGAAACACAAACTCCGAAACACACAAAAACACTTAACTAAACAAGACCAAATCATGACAACTGTACAGAATAATCTGAAAAAGGCTACTATTAACAAAAGCGCCACCTCTGCACAGTTACTTTAAAGTATGGTCAGTCAAAATAACTTAGGCTAAGTTAGTTTTAACAGGAGGACAGTCAACTTCCTTGAACAATTCAATGATGATGTAGTTAGTTGTAGGTAGTTCACTACAAAAATGTGTGTAGCCTGGTATCATGTGCTGATCATAAGCCATTTGATTTCAGGCACACAGTCATACCTGAAGATGTTGGTTTTTAAATATGTGAAATATTTGATTTATTCACATTCTCATGTTTGAAAAACAAGACAATGTTTTTTGGAAATGTCTTTTGTTTGTCAGTTCTTTCATATCATGCATGTCTGAAATTAACATTTTCTTTTCTTTAACATTTAATTTCTTACATGTTGGTGAATTCATACTACATGTGTAATACCACATTTGCCAGCAGTTCACAAAAACACATCTACAGCCCAGCAGTGCTGCATGGCACAGATTCACATGCTGCCAGGGTATCAGCAGGAGCAATCGTAATAATAATTATCATCTTTTATTTTACTATCTATAGTTCGTCTCCAGTTTTTTTCCTCGCCTTCTTCAGTTGAAAACTTTATTCGCTACAGCAGGGAAGTGTGTGCAGCCCCCGGGGCCTCCCCTCAGATAAACACACAACCTCATCATAACACTGAGTTTAGCTGATGTCGGCTCGGTTGCAGCTAGTGCCGCTGCTGGGGGGCTTGAGAAACTAGTTTTGGTTGAAAATGATGGAAGTGGAAAAAGTCGTAAATGGATGTATTTTAAATATCAAGCAAACGCTGAAGGAAAAGCAACAGTTTTCTACAGCTCCGTATGCAAGCTATGCTTCAAAGTGGTGGCTAAAAAGTCCAGTAGCAAATCATAGTTGGCAAAGCATCTGTATAAACATTATACAGTCATCATGATTGTTAACCCAGCCGGCGGCACACGTTAACGTTATGCGTTTAACTAGCCAATAACCACGTTAGCCGTCTCATGTTAAGCTAGCGGCTATGGCTAATACTGAAACGACCCATGTTAATGTGGGAGCAAACGTTAACAGCTCCTTCTATAAAACTTAATGGAAGTATATTTCTAGCTCCTGTTTTGGTTATTAGCAGGCTAACGGCTAACGACGCGCAATCAAACTAATATTTCTACGGTATGCAACTTTAACACAACAAATCTTGCACTGAAAGTTCACTTCATGATTTTGTCATCACTTTTCTTAACTGACATATCGCAGGCGTAGCAGACACTTCTGTATTTGTTGTGCTTTTACTTTCTGTCAAATTGAGAGTTGCCATAGCTGCCTATTGTTTTTGTTGACATCTGGCTCGAGTGTACTAAAGTTGACCGGAAAAGTCATGTTTGTATTCTGTTCATTATTTTCTTTGTTAGTATATTCAGTGAGGCTAAAATAAAAAGCTGGGTCAGAAGAATAACACTGTATGAGCCAAAAGCAGCGCTTGCACAGGTGCGCGAGTAATGAATTGCAACTCGAAAATTGGAGTCAGCGGCGAGTACTCGAGCACTCTTACCCATCCTTAGAAGTAACTTGTTAAATTTCTGCTAGTTTGTTCTGGGCATCCAGGGGCCCATAGCTAAACTTTCAGTCAGGTCTCTTTTTCATGACTAAGCTCATTTGCATAATGTTTAATTAAATCATCTTTAAAAAACCTGGAGTTTGGGGTCGCCGGTGGCGCAGCGGCAGTGCGCGCGATCCCACGTATTGAGGCTCAGTCCTCGCGCGCGGGCGGCCCGGGTTCGCGTCCGGCCTGTGGCCCATTTTCCCGCATGTCTCTCCCCACTCTCTCCCCCTTTCCGACTCTATCCACTGTCCTCCCTCTATAATAAAGGCATAAAAACGCCAAAAATAAATCTTTAATAAAAAAAAAAAAACCTGGAGTTTATATTCATCTTCACCACTCATCTATTTTTTCATTGAGCCATGTGAGAAGAAGCTTGTCAATAATGGCATTGCATATCAAAACTATTCAAATCAACATGGTAATGCTACCAAATTACATCAGATGCATGCAGGAAGGACATAATAAGAGGGCTTTTAGACCAGTGTGCAGGAATTCGTCAATGCTTAAAAGGCTTGTCAACTTGGTTTGTGATGCCCAGGTGTGTGTGTGTGTGTGTGTAAATATATATATATACTGTGTATATATATATATATATATATATATATATATATATATATATATACATATACACACACACACACGTATACACACGCTCAAAAAATTATTCAAAATGGATGAACTCAAAATAATTGAGGACAGGATTTCCATCCAACAAATATATGTAGCCCAAACTCAAAATTAGTACATCCACGCAAAACTCAATTTTAACAAATAAAGCCAAAATGAAAATTCTGAAATACCTAAGCTGAATTGATTTGAATTTGTCCAACTCATATTTAACAAATACACAAAATGAAATTATAATGGGTATAAGCAAAATTAATTTATATTTCCCCAACTCAAACCAATGTAATTGATACGAAATTAAGCACAACCCTTATATCGATCCTATAAAAACACACCAGACAAAACCGAGTTGGTATTTTTAAGGAAGAATCCTCAGGCATACAATACACAAAGATATCAATTTTGTTTACAAACAAAGCACAAGGAACTCAGTTTTACATAAAACCAAACAAAGATGTCAAATGTACTTGATACAAATGCCAAGAACTCAGTGTTACTTTAAAAACCTCAATCCCAGCCACATAGTCCGAGAAACAGAGGAAACTGCAAAAACACATTAGCTTCCTCCATAAATGTAGTGTAGCCATTCGACTAAATCTACTACGATTAAAGAAAAAATATGGCAAATACAAAACTCCCATGGATCACATTTGGCTACAAACAAAAAATAAATAAAATAAATAGAAAATTAACATTCACAGACCAGGAATCTGATTTTAATTGGTTGCTAGTAGCAAATATCCTTTGAATGTAACGAAGTAATATAAAACATGAAAACAGTACGAGCCATTTGATCCTGAGTTGAGTGATGATATTTGACAGGAAGGAGAGAAATGGATGCTACTCTCCACTGCTGTTTATCATATGTTGATTGTGTTATTCTAACAGTTCAGTAAACAACAGTCCCTTGCTGGCTTTTATGCAACTTCGTCAATTCTGAGTTCAATTCTGAAGTTCAAAACGTCAATGAAATCAGCCTCGTAGGTCATAGATTGTCTATGAATGCATTCAATAAACTTGATTTTCAGCAGCTTTATCTTTGTGTTCAGCTTGTGCCCATCCAGGTTCATTAGGATCTTCTAGAAAAACTCAAATGTTTTGTTCACATTGTCTGGAAAGCTTAGATCAAGGGCATAAATGAGCCCAAACATCATCATGACCCCCATGATGACACCATCCACGTTGCTCAGGACTTTGATGCCTTCAATAACAACTCCCTTATCCACTGGCTGCTTATCGCCATCTCCATGGATTATGTATATTCCCATGACTGTGAGAGCATTGTCCCTTTCTGCATCCTCAGTGGCGGAGGCCTAAACAACACAAACACAGAACACTTGTGTTAGGTAAAAGGCTGAACACCACAAGCAGAAAATGAATTAAAATGGGGGGGGGGGGGGAGAGAGAGAGAGAGAGAGAGAAAAACAGCGCACCCTGAGAGCTTAATCACAGCCTGGAACTCAAGCACAACTCAGAACATAGTTTACTTCACTACCAGAAGCCAGTGGCCAATTTTATATTAGACGGCGTTCACACTAGTCTTTCTGATAATGAGTTCTAAAATATTAAAATATTATCACAGTTTCACAATAATAACTCATTTATTAAACACACTCTCTAAATCTAACTGCCCAGACCTATAACTAAGCCTCACTTGTAACCGTTTTGTCCTCGGTTGATCGAAGAAGCAAAAAGGTCCTTTGCTGGGACGGTCTTCAGCCATCTTCGTGCAGTTGAATGGTGATGGCGGCACCATTCAACTGCGCCGTGGTGTCCTCCATCGAGAGAGGTGATCTCTGTGGATGTCCTTTCTTTACAGGATGGAACGAGATGTAATCTTTACGATCTCTCACAATACCATTTAAATTAGGCAGAAATAAGACGCTCTTCGTGAAAATGCGTTCAAGTGGATAATTCAGGATGTCGGTATGCTACAAGGCCTTGGGTTAGCTGCGTGCTAAAACTTTTAAACAAAAAGAAGCGTGCTGTAAAACAGGATGCAGAGGGGTATCTCCGCACATCTCCAGACGACGTGTGACAGAAAGTGAACAATGAGAGAAAACCGGTTTTATCCATCCCAAACTTCACACCTATGTGTTAGGTGTGGCAAAGCATTCTGGGAGTACCTGCAAGGCATGCTGGGATTAAGAGTCTTTTGTCATGGTTCTCCAAAGGGACATGGCCTGAACTTTGGCATCCTGGCTGGACCCAACATTGACTAGAGGTTGTAAAGAAAACTCGATAAACTAACACAGCTTCTGAAGACTAGAGTATTGTATCTTTAACACATTTCTGAGCAGGGCTTTCTAGCTTTTTTTTTATGTTGGCTGCAGCTTTGCTTTTGTTAAATGTACTATATACATTTGTTTCAAATAAGCGTCCTAGAAATGTATATGGAACGGTTTCATTACGCCTCAGATACTGATTTTTGTGTTGAAAATAATATTTCTGTTGTCAGGTCTTTGCATGTGCACATATGACACTGGAATGTAGCTTCTTCTGCTGTTTTGGGAGTTTGCTGTTTACCATGCTTTTTGTATGTATGATTTAGTGGCTTACTACATGAATTAAAACTGCATGGGCAATCTGTATATGGACATGGATAGCGAAAACTGCCCCGTAAATGCCCATGAGTCTGCTAAAATGCTGCAACAACAAATAACTGCAAGCTAGTTCCAAACTGCATTCTTTACACTGCCACATTCATAATCCTGAAGAATAAAGAGAATTAGCATGTATCACATTAAACGGATGACAATGATAAAGATCAGCTTATACCAGCATTAAAAACGTAATCTGTTACTTACGTAGGAGGCTGCCACAAGGTGCTTGGAAAAGTTGATCAAACTGCAAAAGATGATCGCATTAAGTTGTGAGTGCAAATACCAGAATACCCAGAAATACAGACAAGTTGAAATTGAATTAAAGCTCTGACCAATGAAAAGAGACATTTGAACAATTAGAATGGACTAGCAATTATTTTACAAACAAATAAGCTTTATTAAATAAGTCGTGAAATTATTTTAACTTCCGCCATTTTATTATAAGATCAAACACACAGGAACAACATTAACCTTGCTGCATGCATTCACTGACCATCTGTAACCTAGAATCTACATTTACTGACAACTTTACTAAAGGAGAGAGGGTATAAAAGAGGCAGAGACTGATGGAGATGATGGAGTTCAACAAAACAGGCCAAGCACAACATCAACCGGATCTGGTGCCTGAACTACAACCAGATCCGTGTGCATTAAGTGTCCGTTCCTGTCCGTTAAGGATCTGTGCACCTTTGTCTGTCCTCTCTCACCGGCTGCGTTCTCCCTCCACATCACGGAGAGCACAGCCGGTCTGCTGGAGTGCCGAGATAAAGGAATTCCCCTGGTAATTAAACAGATTCACTTGCGACAGCGTGAGATAATGCTCTTTTTTGTTGTATAAAACGCTATATAATCCTTATAGACACGCATATAAGAACACATACAAGCAGTCTCCAGACTGCCGGAGCTTACACGCAGCGTAGCAGACCCAATGGAAGCACACACATAGAATAAAGTGAAACCTCTCAGCTCCATTACAGAGCGTAGCCTTTGGGCAGACATTGCATGCTTTTATCTCCGACTGTCGCGTCATGCAATTTTCTGACTGTCGTGTTTATGTCTGGACTTTTAAGCTAGTGGCCATGTTGGAAGTTACCAAGCTAGCATGCAAACTCTGACTTTAAAAGTAAAATTCACCCACAAAAACATTGCACAAATTATGGTAAATAGCACTGAATACACCAGTGGCACAACACCATACAGTAAAAAGTACTACAGCTCAAAAAAATGAATACTTACCAAAGACGAGCTCCAACCGCAGCAGGCTTCTCACTGATGTGGTCCAGTCCAGCCAGGAGACGTATGCTAATGAGTTATGCCCGCGAGGTATCCACGTTCTGAACTCATTTATTTTGTGTTGATCACCCAAATCAATCCCATAGGGTCAAATATTAAACATTTTATGTTTCACTGATCAAATGTATGTGTATATTTTCAAACTAGATATTTTTTAATTAATCCAACAATACTGAAGTGTCACATCTAAGAAGGGCTTGAATCAGTTTTTTCAGTGTATATAGTCTGTGGCTTTGTGGAATGTCTGGGATCTGTTCCCCAACACCTGTAAAGAACTTTCCCAAACATGAGGCCCCAAGAGCCTGACGCACAGTTCCTGTTCTGTGTATAGGGAGGGGCTGAAAATTAGCATCACTTGGCAGACAAAGCTTGAGCAGAGCTATCTCTCCATCAGAAACTATTTTTGAATAACACTTCCCACTCCCCCAGGTGTTCTGTACAAAACTCATTAAAAGACAATTTAAAATAATTTCAAAAACACACTATGGGTGTATTCACACCAGAAAAGTCCTTTAGTCCGCTTTTTTTTTGGTAGGGACTAAATACAATGTTTCTTTTTTGGTTTGGTGCAGTTTGTTTTCACATTGCACTTTTCGCAAGAGACCCAGAATTCATAAACAAAACCACGTGTGTGCAAAGATCGTTCAGTCATTGGATAAAAAGGTTTAGCGGTAATCGCAAGATGAAAATAAACAATCAGGGAGAACTTGCTGTCCATGTATTGAACATTTTAGCAACAATTTCATCCATTTAGTACAGGTACGAAAATATTTAATTGTGTAAAAAATGTAGATCTATGTGTAGGCAATCAATCGGTGTTATGATGAATGTGGCCGAGGTTATCAATGAAGTATGTGGCACAGCGGAAAGGAGGAGGATCAACTGCCGTGGGGGAAAAGTGCCAGGAAAACTCTGCTGCAGCTGCTGTTCGGTTCATAGTGTCTCTGATTTAAAAGTATTGGAAAATAAAAGAACAGAGCGATGAAACACCAGTGAATGTGTCTGAAAGATAGACTAAAGATTACATCCACGTCTTATATCAAAGAAGTAGGCAATAGAAACAAACAAGAACACTGTGCTGCTAACCAAATAATTATTTCCCATAATGCGCGAGGCAACAGGAGCCTGTTATGTCCAAAAAGCCGTACGATTTTTAGAACTGGGTTGGACTGAGGTCTAGTTCCTTTCACACCACAAACAAACCATACCAGGGTTTGTTTGGAAGCGAACCGAGACCGCCTCTTCAGCTGGGTCTCGGTCCGGCTGTTTGGTGCGCACCCGAGTTCGATGGTTTGTATTCACACCTACTCAAAAGGTCTTTACCAGGTTTTTAGTTCGTTTCAAGCAAATCAAACAAGGTAGGTGTGAATACACCCAAAGACACACAACATGCGGGAAGCATACAGATAACTTATGACTCATACACAACATTATCTTTTGCTATAAACTTGTGCTGTCAGGCGATTAAAAAGTTAATCTAATTAATTACAGGGTTTTTAATTAATTAATCTAATTAATCACATTTTAATGTCATATCTGAAGAAACACTCCTCAATGTCGAATTATGTCTTTAATGACAGAGATGAAGGAGCCCTACAATAATACAAACGATTGCAGGATAAGTGAATAGTAATAATTCCCAAATGTGACCATACAATATAACATAGGTCATAACATATTACAACATTACACATAATGTGCAACCGTTGTATTAATTCCGTTTTAAAACATTAAACATTGGACTTACATGAATTAGGCTGAACGGCACAACCAAACACCGTGTCATGAACGTAACCATAGCAACCAAAATGGCCGGTTCCTAACTGAGCCGATCATAGTACAATCCTACATTGCCCCCTAGTGGCCAGTGATAAATCCTACATCCCCCCCCAGTCCGGAAAGCTATAGGACGGGTTAACGGACTCAGAATAATATCCAGTGGCCAGACTCAGGCTCGCAGTGCCTGGGGGGCTTCCTAGCCCGGCTCGGGCGTGAGGGCAGGAGTGAAGGAGGTGCGGGCAGTGACGCCTGCGATGGCACGGCCGGCACAACATCCATAGAGGCGGGGTCACCCTGAGGCTCAAGGTCAGGGGGTGGGGCCACAACTGGGGCCATGCCCCGGGGTCCGTCCTCTGGTAGCACAGCCAACCCCTGAGGCGTCGCGGGGCCCAGATCGGCAGGTGAGGTCTCACGCCCAGGCACTGAGGGCATCGGCAGCACAGGTGGCCGCTGTAGGGTGTAGGGGGAGGCCGGAGTATAGGCACGGAGGAGACGCCGATTGCGCAAAGTCAGACGACCTGACCCATCAACCCTCAATCAGTATTGATCGTGACCCAGCGACTCTACCACCACCCCAGACCTGTCCCACTTACGTGGGCTCGGGCCCAGCTGATTCTGGATGAAGACTGTCTCACCAAGTTTCAACGGGCGGAGAGGCCTAGTGTGAGCCCTCAGAGACTCAGTGGTGCGTGACATCCGGGTCCGTAGGGCATCTTCCTTTGCTGCCCACGCCTGGCGCCAAAGCGGCCGGATATGCGGGTTTGAGAACTTCTCCAGTCTATTGATGAAAGAAAGTGAATCCCGGAGTGGACGGCCGAAAATAATCTGTGCTGGTGAGAGGTTGCAGTCAGGGTCAGGTGTGTTGCGCAGCTGCAACATAGCACGCAGGAAGCGGTCATGGTCAAGGCTGCCAGTTGGGCCAGTGTTGGACGCTAGAAGGCGCTTGGCAGACTTCACAGCAACTTCCGCCCTGCCGTTCGATTGTGGAAAGCCAACGGAGGACACGCGGTGCTTGACATGCCATAGCCGGAGAAAGTCCGCCGTACGACCGGCCATGAACTCCGGGCCGCCATCACTAGACAGTTCCTCTGGTACACCAAAGGTCGCAAAGAACGAACGGAGGTGGCGAACCAGACCAGCCGAGCCTCCAGTGTCGGTGCCTGCTGAGGAACTCAGGACCTCAACCCAGCCCGAGAGTCGGTCTCCCATGACCAAGTAGTGGCGACCCCCATAGTAAAAAAAAACACCGCCTCGAATGGGGTGGATGGAGGCGAGGATGGCAGGGGGGGCGTGGTTGCTTGCGACGGGGCATTGCGGTTGCAGTCGGCACAACCGGCCCTGGTGGCCAGAATGTCCCTCGCCATCCCGGGCCAGTAAGCTATGGCACGGGCACGGTGCTCCATCGCTGAGGTCCCCTGGTGGGCGGCGTGGAGATGCTCGAGAACCTTGCGACGGAGGGACCACAACATGGTCGTTGTACAACAGGACCCCATCCTGCGCGTAGACAGACTCGCAGACCGATGACAGGCTAGCTAGAGCGGGGTCGGTCACGTCAATCTTGCCCTCATGCTCGATGAGGTAAAGGAGGTGGGCGAGGCACGCGTCCGCCGCTGTCTCTTGAGCAAGGAGGGGCCATGAGATGGCACCAAGGTCTTGAGCATCTTCACGGATGGAGGCCATGAGTGCTGACTCCATGATATCAGCCACACTCTGTGAGTCCAGCAGGAGCCCGTTTGCTGCGCCAGAGGGAGAAGGATGTCTAGAGGTAGCGTCAGCGGCATGATTGCTCATGCCAGGCAGGTGCACAATGTCGAAACGCCACGGGAGAGTGCGTTGCTTGAGTCTGAACAGGCGAGAGTTTGTAATCTCATCGAGCGTGCGGTCGCCGAAAATCTTCACCAGAGGCTTGTGATCGGTGACCACAACGAGGTTGTCACATCCTTGGGTGAAGTATTTCGTCTGCTCAAGGCCCCAGGCGACCGTAGCGTTGCTCTGCCGAAGACAGAAAACGCGACCCGGCGAGGGTGATCCTCCATCCACCCAGGCAGCAGTCCGGTATGCCAGAGGCGCAGGCACAGTGCTGTTGGAGAAGGAAGTAACCAATTCCGCGTCTCGACCAGTCGGGGCGCAGGCAGGTGCGTCTCTGCATGTCGTAGATCTCCACACCCTCACGGATGGCCTCAACTATGGCCTGCTTGGATGCCTGGAAGGCATCCTCCAGTTCAGAAGACCAGGAGAACTTGCACCGAGGGCTGAGGAAAGGCTTGAACGGCGCCATAGTGTCAAGTAGCTGGGCGTAGTTGGCCACCTGGTTCACCAGGCCAAACCAGCTCCTGATATCTGTCGTGGAGTCCGGAGTGGGGAAATCCCGGATAGCGTCCAGGTATTTCGGGAGTGGCTCGATGGTGGTGTCCGAGACCCTAAAACCAGCAAAGTCAACATCCTTCTCTGCGAACTGGAACTTGTCTGGGTTCAGCACGATGCCTGACCAACCGACACGTGTGAGAAAGTCAATCGTCCTCCACCAGTGCTGTCCAAGGTCAGTGTCATAGTGAATGGTGTCATCAACACACCGTTCCTTGCGTACGTAGTCAGAGAGGATGGCATCAAAGCGTCGATTGTAGCCATCCCCTGAAGACAGGAAGCCCTGAGGTGCCCTGGTGTAACGCCAGCGGCCAAAGGGCGTGATGAAGGTGGTCAGGTGACGATCAGACTCACGCAGAGGCACACTATGGTAGCCATTCCAGGCATCAGTGATCGTTTTCCAAGTGTCCTTTGGAATGCGATGGGCGAGATGGAATGGGGATTCAGTGGCAAACGTCTCGCGTTGACAGAACCTGTTGAGGGGCGAGAGGTCCACAGTCCTGCGGGGGGAGCCGTCATGTTTCCGAGTGACTACCATGCGATGGCACCATGTCACAGGTTCACCATAAGGCACGCATTCAATAACACCAAGGGCCTCGTCACGGAGGAGGTCATCGTGGACCCTCTGCTGCCAGTGCAGGGGCACGTTGGCTGTGGTGTGGCATGCTTTAGGCGTGGCCGCCGGGTCTACGTGAATTTCATTAGGCGGCCCCTCCATACAAGGCAAGGCCCGATGGGGGCAGGTGTTGAACGTAGACGAGGCGTACCTGTCGAGCAGCCATTTCTTCATACGGCCGTTGTTATCCGTTGTGCATGGAAATGGCAGTGCCGTAGGCCGCGGTGGCGGCGCCATACGCTGGGGACATGAGCACTGGACATCCACTGGACTAACAAGGCCCCTGCCACGACTGCCAGCAGAGCGAGTAGCGTTGACAGACAAGGATGTAGGTGTGCTGAGGAAGTCAGGGCAGCCCCCATCTCCAGGCCCTCTCCTGCCATCTGTTGACGGAAAGTTTCTAGGCAAGAGGCCGAGGCTGAGTAGTGAGTCATAGGAGAGGTACATGCCATCCTGTCGACAGCCCCGGACAGCGGCAGCATGGTGCCACGCCGCTCTCCGGGGCTGTCGACAGGATGGCGAAGAAGGCTCCATCAATGGCTATGGGAGAGCGGTTGGCAGCCGACAGACTGAGGTTAACGGGGCGTAGTATATCGCGTGAAAATCCACACGACAGAAACTCTGCCAGGGACCAAAGGTCTGACTGTGCGCCAGTGTCAGCAATGGCGGATATTGTCACCCCAGCGTCCGAACCTCTGCCACTGGAGCCGCCTCTAGGCACGCCCGCCTCATCCACTGAAATGGTAATTGACACCCGGGGGTGGTCTCTCAGCCTGGCGCGCCTCCATTCGCCCCTGGAGAAGATGTGGTGCTCAAGCCTGATGGGCTTGGGGTCGTTGACACTACCATGTGTAGCCCGAGTGTGGCGTCGACTCCCACGATGATTACCGGGGCGAGCTCCAGCCATTGATGAGATCTGGGAGATAAGCTCTGAGGCCATGGCAGCCTGCTGGCCTTCAGACGATGGTGGGGGCCGCCTCCTTCGCCGACGGGCCTTGTAACAGTCAATACAGACCTGGTGAGGCTTAGAGTTCCATCCCCGAGATCCCTCAGTGAAGACTTTAAAGGCGCTGTTACAGTCCGGGCAAGAGGCCTGTTTTGCCTTGTCTACTGGGGCTGTAGCCTGTGTGGGGCTCATCGGTGGGTCCTTCTTTAAGCGCCGAAATGACGACATGGCTGATAGAGTGGGTGACGGGAGAGCATTGCGAGCCATTTCTTTGTTTTCAACAAGTGCAATCACCTCGTTCACGGGTTTCCACAGGATATCAGGTGTGCCTAGTGTTTCACGGCGTATGTCTGAATCATAAATCCCATTAAGTAGGACGTCACGTATGATGTGGTCAGTGTAGTCCACGTTCTGGCCACATACACATAAAGCACTGTAGTCACACGTCTCCGCCTTCCCTCGTACTCTGGCAGTGAAGGCCCGGAACGCTTCGTCTCGCTCCTGATGCAGTTGGAGTAGTTCAGTGCGCAGGACACATGTGGCTACTGGAATAACTGCTAGCGAGCGCATGGTGGCCATCAAATCTGCCAATGACCCAGTGGTGGCATGTGGATTAGCTTTCAACAGGCTGTCTCCGAGCCCAGGCCCAGCACACTGAAACAATTGAAAAGTAGCCTGGGTGTCGCCTATGCCCGAGCCAGTGCGGAAGACATCCCAACGACGGGTGAATACGTTCCATTCCTCTATCGATACACCGATGTCGACTTTAGGGCGATCAAGTTTTGGGCCTAGAGGTGTTGGGGCTTGAGCTGGCGTGGCCGCGGCAGGCGGGTTTTGATGGGCAAATCTATGATTAGTTAGCAGGGCTATGGCGAGGGCTTCAGACACATCTTCAGTCACAAAAGTGCATCCGGGGACAGAACATCCAACGACAACCATGGCTCCTTCATGAAGAAACACTCCTCAATGTCGAATTATGTCTTTAATGACAGAGATGAAGGAGCCCTACAATAATACAAACGATTGCAGGATAAGTGAATAGTAATAATTCCCAAATGTGACCTTTGCGCAAAACGGTTCGTTCCCCACAGCAGCTACGGATCCATTTTTTTTTTGGTTTTGATCAAAAGCAAACGATCCTCTTAGCAGTCAGTCACTCAAAGGTTTCCTTCTACTACCTCTATATAACATAGGTCATAACATATTACAACATTACACATAATGTGCAACCGTTGTATTCATTCCGTTTTAAGACATTAAACATTGGACTTACATGAATTAGGCTGAACGGCACAACCAAACACCGTGTCATGAACGTAACCATAGCAACCAAAATGGCCGGTTCCTAACTGAGCCGATCATAGTACAATCCTACATTGCCTCCTAGTGGCCAGTGATAAATCCTACAATATCTGCTTAAGGTCCCCAAATAAAGAATTCAAATTTCATCACATTACAAAATTGTAGTGCGTGACTAATCAAATGAATACACTATGAAGAGATTTGAAATCCACATTTTTATTAGTGATTAAATAAAAAGTTTTTTATTGAAAATATTTTTTTTCTTTTCATAATGACATTTCAATTCATATTCCCTTTAATGTCATGTTTAAAACTCTTTTATTCAAATTAATATATTAATTCTACATTTTTATTGCATAATCATGGTTCACTATCTCACAGCCTAATTCTGATGATTTTTGATGATAAAAAATGTCTCTCTCACTTTTTTTTTTTAATTAAGTAATCGATGCCTTGTCTCTTTTCTGTCCTCAAATCTTTCATCGGGGAAATGTACAACCTGGGTCTTTGCAGACACACGGTGACCCGATTCCCCGCTTTGGGTTTTGGTATCGGCTGCTGTCCGTCCTCTTTCATGCTGTCTCCACCCTCTTGACTTTATAAATGAACCGAGCTCCGTCCTCTAGTAAGGTTTGCGCTGCTGAATGGACGCAACATTCAGGACTCAGTCCTGCTTTGTTTGGTTTGGCTAGCGAGGCATGTGTGAAATGACGTGCCACTGATAAGTACCAATGGGCCAAGTTTGAAATGTGCATTTCTTACGTCTATAGTTTCTGGGTAAAATTTACATTGAATTTTTTAAAAATGTGCTATAATTAATCTTGCATCATTTTTTATAAGGTATTAATTTGCGGTGTAATTAATTAATCTAATTAACACGCTAAAGTGACAGCTCTACTTTAAACTCCTCAACAGAATATGTCTACCTAATGTCCAGGGGTAAACTGTCGACTCTCACCTGGACGGGAAGGCAGGTGGCCAAGAGAGGCCAACACAGAGGTGATGTGGTCCAACAGTACATGCTCCAGTAAAAAACACAAGCTGAAAAGCATTCTGAACCATCTTTTTGATCAACCGGTCCGGACAGTATACCATTACAATAATCTAAATAATCTAACCTAGATGAAACAAATGCCTGAAAAAGGACCTGATAAAGTTGTTTGGCTTGTAATTTAGATGTACTGTCTATTTTCTATATGTTCTTGTTCCTTGCTTGTGTTGTGTTTACTCTCAGATGTACATAAAGTACACACTTTGGACTAAAGCATCTGCTGTAATGTCATCGTAAAATTGTAACCATGTACTGCAGAGCATTTAAATACCATGGTCTTTTTTAATCATACATATGTACTAGATCGGGTACTCTAAAATATCATTGATAACTTAAACATTGAATTTCAGTTCAGGTGCATTTGGAAATCAATTTTGCAGCAGTCTGTGTCTGTCAAATGGGACAGTGATATTCTGTTCTACGGGAATGGCTAAAGTCAGCATATTACGTAACAGAGTGGCGTGAGCCTTGGAGCAATCCTCCTGGCGCTGATATAGAGAGATGACAGTGACAGTGATATCAAGCCATGGGTGACTGCATTCATTTCCACTAAAAAATGTTTTCAATAGGAAACAATGTCAAACTATGTTGAATGCAAACAAGAAAGCAGAGAGCAGCTTTGTCAAACAGATTTCTGATGACAGTGATATTTTGACTCCCTTGAATACATACTTGTTGTTAGTCAAATGTTCTTGGCCTTTTTTTGTAATATTAAATAAAAAAAAGTTAGGTATTTCTTTATAAAGTGTCTTGACATAACATTTGTTATGAATTGGTGCTATAGAAACAAAGATTTATTGATAGATTGGTTGACTAAATGGGCTTTTGCATGCACTCTGCCAGTAGTCTGCTGTAAGATTAAAAAAATATATACAATTAAAAACAGATTAAAATTCGATGTGTCTTGTAAAAAGTAGAAAGTCTAAATACTGCTGCACAGCAGCATTTGTATGGCAAGGTAGTGTGGCACTTGTGTCAACTAAGTGTCAGTTTATATCACAAAAAGACACAACCCCGCCGTGTGTAAACACCCAGTCAATTGTTCATTTGTCTGTATTTCTGCTCGCAGCACACAGCCTTTTCTGAAACAAAGCTTGATGGGGTTTTTGTAATAAAGAGCCACATGCCAGTGACAGAGCAGATGAATTTGCTGGATGTCTTCCATTGTTGGTTTTGTTTGTGTCGCGCTTTTCTCCCTTGTTAAATTTATTAGCGGGTTAGCTGTTAGCGATTAGCTGCTACCATGTAATGCTATTACATATCTGATGCGGCTTTTGGCATCTGACTTACACGCTGCCTACCAAATAGGACATGGTTGTTCTGTAGAAACGCAAACAGAATCAGGCTTTACCAACTTTAACTTTGCATCGTGTCCACACGTTCATTTAACATATATAAACACATAACATCACTACCCATGCAACATGTAGCTTGTTTCCTATATGCACTTATCCGTGTGCTTTAACATTACCAACCTGTAGAAACAGAAGAAAAGAAGGAGACATGACAAGGTGCTTCTTTTCTGTTCAGCCTCATTCGGTTGAATGAGGAAGAGATGACAAACCCGAAACAAAGACAGTCAGTGTATGTGAGAAGCCCAGCTCCACACTGCCTCCTGCTGGTAATATTAAATGCTGTGTTGTCTGACTATTCTAACAAATTGTATTAGAGATGAAACTTTCTGGTATTATTAATTCCAAAATAAAAACATATACACGTTGAATAAAATGTGACGACACATTTTGAGGTGTCACACAACCAACTACAGCCAAGTCATAGAAAACCGGAAGTGCGTGTGGCTTATACCAGAGCTATTTTTTAAAGAATTTTTGCAACAATTATCACAAAAGATGAGAATAGAAATATTCAAATAGGAAATTAACATTAAATTAATGGAAGTCATGTTAATTCTGAAAAAGGCAGGTGTTGTGCCTTTACGGCCCTGTGTATCTTATGTATTGTATTGATGAAAGTCTTTTGCTGTCTTCAGTCACAAATAACTTTGCAATCACTTAATTAAACAGAAATCACTATGTTGTCACTTTAACTTGTTTCTGTCTATTTCAATAACATTGAAATACTAGACACTTAATGCCTTGCAATTTTGTCTCCATTCATGGGATGTATAGCATACCTCCAACTTTTAAATGGTGGTGTCTAATATGTTTTGTGCACAATATCTTAGTGCCCCATGTAGTTAATATCTATTGTATTAATGAAGAGCAAATTTAACTATATTATATTTAAGTTTTTCTTTTCAAATTGTAGATGTTAAAACACATTTTTAAATTAATGTCTGTGTAGGCACTAAGTCATCCGGGTCATGGTAAATTCGAAGCTTGAAGACATCACACCTCTCCTCAGAAATGCTTCTTGTGTTCTGGTGGAAGTAAGCTTGTGTGGTACATTAACATGCTAATCAAGGATAACTCACATCAGAGTGGTTAGCTGAGTTGTTAACCTAGTCTTTACCTCCCCAGTCGTCTGAGTCATTCACATTTCCATGTTTGAATTGTTAAACTGAATTCAAAATGGCATTGTAGGTTGGTGAAAGATGTCGTCTCAGCCAACCATCTTGAAGAGATGGTTTTCCACTATCTATAGAAGATGGCTTCTTTCAAGGGGCTTTCGCCCACTAATAAGGGGACGTTTGACTGACGTGAAAAAGTAGATGTTTACTGGCTATCTGTGTTGCTTGGATACATTTTTGCCCGGGTCCAACTTTCCGCTAAAGCTCCAGGAAGTGTCATTTTACTTTTTGTTAAATACTCTCCGCTACAGAAATCAATAGTACAATCTACAAACTCATAACACTCTCTCGGTCTTCACCTGCACAGCCAGAGGCCGCTTTCCACACACTTCTATCCATCCTTGGAACTTTCGTAGGCGGACAAACTCATTACACACACCCTGCTCTCAGGCAGTGCCTGTCATTTGTAGGATGGAGAATGATGTATGAACACTTACATCCTCAATATGCTGGTAAATATCCAGTGTTTAAAGAGCATATTGCAGGTTAAAAAAAGTTGAGATTAACACTTCATGTTGTCAGATAAGGGCTGTAGAATAAATACATCAATTTTCTGTATATTCTTCAAAACATAAGTGCTCTAATTTAAAGGAGAAAGTGGCTGTTTTTAGCGTAGCTGTTTAGAACTTGCTTTTTTTTCAACAACGCGTCATATGACGTAACGTAAGGGAGTCGCGTTCTGTCACTCTGCTTTGATCGGCTTTATGCATGCGTGTATGAATGAATGAATGAATGAAGCCTTTATTGCCCCTGGGGGAACTTGTCTTATACTGAGAGCATGAAACACTTTACAAACAAACATTTAGAAGGCAGCACAAAAGAATTAAAGCACAAAAAACAGGCTAAAACATGATTAAAGAGGTGTAATGATACGTGGTAGTGAGTGAGAACAGACAGGATGCCTCCTTGCAATAGTTTGTAATTTGCGCGGCGCACATTCGGGTGCATAGTGTACCGTAAATTCCGTACTATTGAGCGCACCTGGATATAAGCCGCACCGGCTAAAAATAAGTAAATAAATGTATTTGTACATATATAAGCCGCACTTGATTATAAGCCGCAGGTGTCCACGCTATAACAAGAGCTATTTACACAGACGTAGGCTACCGGTAACATCCGCAAATACTGTAGCGTCCGTACGGACGTTAAAGGACGACGAGAGCGTTCAAATAATAACTTTTAATAACCCGATCACTGTCGGCCGTGACCACGCCGTTTACAGCAGAGAGCAACACATAACTTGCCGTAACAATCCAACTCTCTCCCTCAGCGTTCTCTCATACAGCCACTCAACAACACGTTCTCGCTGGTGCATTCACTGACTCTCCACATAATCGGAATTATGAACACATTATCAACTACTGACTTTACAACATGAACCGTTACAATACGAAGCCTAGCCGACGGTGTCTGTAACACGGCTGATGAAAAAGATGACCGTAATATATTTCACAAGAAAAAGTCCATCCATTCACTGCCTCAGAATGACTTGATTACTCAGTTCCTCAGTCTCTGTTGTCGCTGTCAGTGTCATCTTAACGTGCAGCAGCTCTGTTAGCTTCTTTGACAGCCAGGTCGATCGCCTTTAACTTGAAAGCTGCATCATATGTATTTCTCCGTGTGTTTTCCATGATGAGGGTGCGTGCATGAAGCGCAAAATGACTGATATTAAGATCCGACGTGACGAAGTCAAATGTTTTTGCGGCAGAAGCTCATTGTCCCCCATAAAAAATCCATGCATTAGCCGCACCGGAGTAGAAGCCGCAGTGCTCGAAGTGTGAGAAAAAAGTAGCGGCTTATAGTCCGGAATTTACGGTAAGTGGCTTGATTATTCATAGTGTTTTTTGGTGAATTATTCCCACAACCTCAGAAACGATTGAACAGACACGTTGAATGTTTCAGCATCAGACACAAAAGCGTTTCCTTATTAATGATTTAAATCTCTGGCCGTTTAACATAAAATATTATATACGCAGACAAGCATTTAATGATTTGATCTGCTGGAATCCTCTGTTATATTCTCTAGTTTGCGCGTAATAGACTCTGGACAGTCTGTATTAATATATGTAGTCATACGATTTATTATAAATCCAACTCTGTTGCAACAGAGCGTGTGCGTGTTTGTGTGTGCGCGCAGTGGGGAAAGACGGAACGCGCGGTTTGGAAACAAACAGAAACACAAGCTCTGTCGGTCCTCTATCCCATTAAAACTTTAAACTTTTTGTAGTAGCCTAATATATGTGCACGCATTAAACTGTGGAGTGTGTGCTGTTGTGCATGTTTGTGTGGATTACGTTCAGTGGACGTGCGCTGTGAACTCACGTCAGGAGAATCCTGCACCATACACTGTATTTTCTATAACAACGTGAGCACTGGGCTGCATGAGGAATAAAGACAAAGTGCTGCATTTGCACAGGCCGTGTAATCGAGTTCTATGTCTGTCTGTCTCTCTCTCGCGCGCGCACAGCGCGGCACTGTAATACGTTGTACAGATTTGCCGTTTTTTACGAGCAACTCCCATACAATGTAAAGGGGAATGATCGGCACTTGCACCTTCTACAAATTGTTTTTTAATGGATTGAATGTGATTACAAACTTTACATATGCTGATGTGAACACAGCACGAGCCCATGTATGGCGAGCTGACACCTGTCACTCAGCAGGACGCCTGCTCCGGGTCTCTACTCACACCACAACTTCACTTCTCTCCTGAGGCCGTTATTCCTCTAATCCTGCCTGTTTCTGCTCTTTATCACATCTAACAGGTTCAGAATAATAAGCCAGTGGACCATTATATGTAAAGGAATACATATTTTCTTCCTCTTTATTGACGGGAGTGACACTCGGATCCATGCTTTTCTATGTTAAACAGACGGGGATTCAGCGGGACTCCCTTACGTTACGTCACAGCCGAATGCGGAAGTAAAGAGCAAAGACGTGCGAAAACGTACTAAAACGTCTCCAGGAGACCCTGTGGGTTATTAATTTCTGAATTTCTTTAAAAACAGTATTGTTAACGTATTTTCCTATGATTAGTTAAGTTTTGTCTTTAACCTGCAATATGCTCTTTAAGGGCGATGTTAATGCTTGTTTGTTTATATACGAAAAGGAAAAGGGACTGAAATCACAGAAGTTAGCGCCGCAATAATTTGCCTCAAACAACTTTGAACAATCTTAAACCCAGAGGTAAACTCTGGACGTGATTTTGATGTTAAAACCATCAAAGTGAAGTTTCCTGGTATCTAATAAAGCCTACATTTTATTTTTATTCACACCCCATGGTTTTTAGGATTATTTTAACGGTAAGAAGGCACAGGGGAAACATTTTTAGATGAGCTTTTTGGAGTCCATTTTCTGAAAACTGTAGTTCTACCACGGCAGACTCGTGTCACTAACCTTCGTCACATTATTATTACATCACCTAGTGAAAGTGCAGTCGATTTTTTTAAAACAACGTGATCGCCTTTTTCCAAGTCCTTTATGAATTCTCCTAACACTTTTCCTTAACCCTGTGACGTTTTCATGGGGTTAAAATGGATAGTGAAAGTCCATAAGAGGGAAAATCCGAATACACCCAGTGTTTGTAGTTTTCCTGTACTCCAGGAGCCACTCCAAGGTCTCCATGCTCTGACACATTGGTGCATAGTCCCTGGAGCACAACACAGGATGTCTTCAACAGCACAGGGACCTTTGGAGACTCATGTTCATGTCTAAATCACAGTTCAGACACTGAACAGAGCTGAAAGGCACAGGCTTTAAGCACCCAGGGGCTAAACCTCAGGGAAAAAATGTACCTTGCCTGCATGGAGTTTCATCTGCTGACCATGATAGAGTCTTCTAACAAGGTCAGCAGTATAGTGATGTGTCGGTCGCGAACGTAACGGCTCTAAGACTCGGCTCTTTGAAGTGAACGACAGGAGCGGCTCGTCATTGGGAGCCAGATGGGAGCCGATTAGTTTTTTTTCTTGTCTTTTTTCTGTTAAAGTCGGATATCATTGGTGAAGATGTGCGGTTGCGTCTGTGTCCTCACTGAGAAGGGGGAGGGGAGGGGTTATACACACAGCAGACGAACAGGAGAGAGAGAGAGAGAGAGACAGAGGTTGACGCCACTGTTATATCCTCCTCTTATTTTTGTTTAAGTTTAGTTTCATTAAAACCGAAAGTAAACACGGTCGCGAGTCTCGCGACGTGACTGCAGGTCTATTTTTTAGAACGGCATTTAAATGAATCGGAGCAACGATGTAACGTAGTTTTAAGAGGCAGCGTTAATCAAGTTATCATTTGTTGCAGCAAGAAAGGCAGGGGATGATCAGGCAAAGAGGAGAGGAGAACTTTTTAATTTGAACTTGATTTTTTAGAAAGAGGATTTGGTGTAGTGTTCCTTCATTTTGAGACATTGTCACCATTTAGTGTCTATGTGTTTAGGTGTTTGGTGACCAAAACCGTAATAAGCTAAGAGAATGAGAAACAGTGAATGAGCCTATAGATGCAACATATAGACAATAAAGATGTAAATGTAGCCTGGGCTGAAAAATGAAAGGACATGAATCAGAATATTTGAAGTTCATGTTCAAGGCTGAACAGCATTTTATAATATTATTTGTATGTTTGGATGGATAAGTAATACTGTGACTAAACATGGCATTACAATTGTAATAATCATGACTCAGTATACTGAGGCTTTTCATTTTAAAATTTAACAGAGGATGAGACAGGAGGAGAGGAGAGAGAAAGAGCAGGAGAAGGAACCAGTGAGATGAATGTGGAGTCAGGTCCAGGAAGCCCATTATCAGCCCAGGACCCTCTCTCTATATCACTCAGTCAATCAACATATCCTATACCAAACACTTCATATACAGTTAGAGATCACCTTAGTTCTTATTTATTGTGAGGCAGCAACACCACACACACAAATACTTCAGTTATGGTTTTATATATTTTATGATTGCAGCAACACTCATACAAAGACACACAGTTTTGCCTAAAATAAATGTTTTTTTCGAATGTTGACCTTGATATTTAAAAAATCCTGGCCAGGGCCGCTTGTTAATTTGGGGTTTTTCCTCTCTCTCTCTCTCTCTCTTCATTTTCCTCTTCAAGCTGCAACTCTGCAGAGTGTATAAATAAAAGTGTGTTTATATCATAAACATTTGATATAATGCATATTTTTACAAAAAAATCTGAAGAGCCATTTGGGAGCCGGGTCTCTAAAAAGAGCCGTAATTCCCATCACTACAGCAGTAAAACACATAGTGGATGTTCGAGTCATATACCCACATACGTTCACTCCTCCATCCTATTTTTGTGTGCAAATGCGCACACATACCCACTTAGATACTATACTTGCATACATGTATGCAGAGTCATTTCATCAGTGTGATTATAAGTTACTCTGAAGCAGAGTCAGACAAACACACTTGCTCTCTCTCTCTCTATGGCTCTCAAGGTGTTCACATGTGCACTCCTGAATCAAGTACCTCTTGGTTGGTTGATACATATTCCTCACACCAGAAGACTGTCCTTGACAAACTGGAGGATTGAGAGGGAGGAGGCAAGATATATATATATATATATACATATAAAGTCGGAAGTTACAGAATCAACCGGAAGTTACAGAATCAACCAGCAACTAGCCTATGGTTGGACACCAATTGAAGAATATATAAACGTTACAGATCTCTCCCATTCACCCTTATGTGGATTTTTCCGCAATACTTTCTGCTGCATTCTCACATCAGCTCACCTTGATCTGAATGCATAAAATCTACTTGGAGACTGGCCAGTCCCTCCAGGAAGTCGCGATGTTGAGATTGCAACAATTCACACAAATTCAACCAATCCCCATTTCTGGGCGACCTTGCAATTTTGCCCAATCACCGCGACTTTTCTGCAAATTTGTACAATCAAAATAATTTTCCCTGCAACTTTCACCAATCAGAGTAGTTCCCCTGCGAAAACAGCGACCTATATGTCACCAACGTTTAGTGACCACTGACCAAGCTCACTTCCCTGTTTATATGCACTCAGGAGAGTGTGCATGAAGCGTTTGTGTGCTGAAAAGAAAAGCGCTGCAGGTCCGTCCTGTCTCCATGACAACAGTTTGTTGACAAATTGCCGCTGTGTAGCTGACACTGATCCGTCACTTTTAATATATGTTTAATATTTGAAATCGTTTTTTAACCCAGCAGACACGGAGCGCGTGCGTGCGTATGTGAGAGGGAGAAGTCACTGAGTGAGGCAGAGGAATATGCTTCACAAAGTAAATTGCTCTGCTCAGGTTAAAATATCACTCAATCACATCAAAGTGTGAGCAAGAAAATAATTGACATGAAAAAAGAATCGCAACTATCGTGCAATTTTTGCTTCCTGCTGCAATTTAATTGCGAAAAAACAGCTTAAAAACATAGCAACATGTATTGCAATTTTTTGGGAAAAGCTGCTGCGAAATTAGGCATTTTTGGCCGCAACAATCCCCCAAAAAGTCCGAAATCCTGGAGGGACTGACTGGCAGATAAAATGTGGTTGCTTGTGGCTCTCTGAGAAAAATTGAAGAAGTTCTCTCTCTTTCGCATCCTCTTAACCACTCACTCAACCATGTCACAACATGGAAAGTTACATGAGAGAGAGAGGAGAGATGTCTCAACTCACTGTTTTTTACAGTATTAAGGTCAAGAATTAAAGGCAGGGTTGCTAATTTTCGAAAACTAGCATCATTTTGAACGTATGGGGTAGAGAGTGAGTGTTGAGACAGGGAGGCATAATTGTTTCATAAAACTCATACCGAGTGCAGACATCGCAGTCTGTTACTTTCCAATCTTGAAATTGTGCAGTTATCTCTTATTCAGGATACTTTTGGATAATGTCAGCAGAGCTGTTCTGGTCATCATCTTAAAGAGAATTGATTAACCCGTCTTTCACACAGCTGTCATGGCTGTAGATAGTCTTCATTTTCATTTTGGTGTACATGAGATTATAAATAAAGAACATTCCCTTCATTGCTGTTTACATGTAAAGTAAAATGGTCAGATTCAGACTCCAGACCCTACATTTCATATGTCTGCAGTTAAATCAAAAAATTTGACACCTAAACCAGCATGATACTACTGATGACCTTTTTGTGTTTTTATTTATTTATTGCTAATTGTAATTCTATCCGTCATATAGAAAATATGAACAATTTTCAGATCTTGGTGTTTTGAGGTTTTTGGTTTTTTTTTGCAATTGGGTAAATTGGTGTAGGGACCTACCACGGCGGCAACATTATGTTGGGGTTTTATGATGTAACATTTAGTTGTCGAATTAAATTTAATAATTAAGTTTACTTAATTATTAAAATAAATCAATTATTATTAAACTGAGTTTAATAAACCTTGGGGTACCACCCTGTAAACAGGGAACAACCAAAATATTACAAATATCAGTCTCAAATTACTTAATTAAATACCAATATCATCAATAATTAATAATCTGTATTTAATTGAAGGTGTGAAATCCGAACACAAAGCCTTTTCACCCAGCCTAAGTCACAATGCAAATACACAGTAATCACAAACAACTGCTCTTTAAATTATAACAGAATTTATTAAACAAAGAAACATCAAGTTAATCAATGAAACTCAATCAAACAAACAACTATTATAAGCTAAACTACAGGTAACAAACAAAAACAAACAAGCGTGGCACGTGTGTGCGTGTTTCTGTGAGAGAGAGAGAGAGAGAGAGAGATCAAAATGGCAGCGTGACCATGGCGGACACAGAACACAGGTCTCCCAACCTGGTCTATTGTCTAGAGACGAAGTCAAACTCTGTCTCTACCTGATCTACGTTTCTGCAGCGTCTGGAAAGCCACAGATATCTATGTGTGTGCGTCTGCCGAAAGGTGCATGTGTGCGTAAAGGGAGAGAGCGATAGAGAGAAAAGAGCGCACCTCAGAAGCTCAATCGCAGCCTGGAACTCACGCACAACTCAGAGCATAGTTAACTTCACTACCAGAAGCCAGTGGCCGGATTTGTATCAGACGGCGTTCACACTAGTCTTTCTGATAATGAGTCTATTACCCGGTTATGACGCGAGAGTTCACAGAGAAACACACGGGACGTAGCGGCCCAAATAAAGAAAACAAAAGAGGTTTTACTCTCATAAAACCTAAGACAGTGGTCAAATACCAAGCAAATATTATCACTGTTCAACAATAATAACTCAGTTATTAAACACACTCTATATCTAACTGCCCAGACCTAGCTAAGCCTCACTTGTAACCGTTTTGTCCATGGTTGATGAAAGGAGCAACAAAGGTTCCTTCGCTGGGGCGGTCTCTAGCGTCTTCATGCAGTTGTATGGTGATGGCGGCGCGTCCAAGGGGTTGAGCAGAGCCGTGGTGTCCTCCGTCGAGCGAGGTGATCTCCGTGGATGTCCTTTCTTTAGAGGACGGAACGAGACGTAATCCTTACGATCTCTCTCAATACCGTTTTAATACGGGAGAAATAAGACGCTCTTCTTTGAGGTGCGTTCAAATGGATGATCTAAGCTTGGAATTCAGGATGTCGGTGTGCTTCAAGGCCTTGGGTTAGCTGCACGCCAAAACTTTTGAACAAAGAGAAGCGTGCTGTGAAACAGGAAGCAGAGGGATATCCTCGGACGTTGCCAGACGACGTATGAAAGAGAGTGAACAATGGGGCCAACCGGTTTTATCCCTCCCAAACTTTACACCTACAGTTGTGCTCATAAGTATTCATACCCCTTGCATCGTTTTGCTATTGCTTGTGTATTTCTTTGCAAAATTCATTTATTCTCCAACTAATTACATAAAAGGGTTGAAATAGGCTTTCACAAATATAACATATGTCTTGCTGACAAATGTCATTCTTATTTCAGCTTTATTTAACAAATTGGCAAAAAAATTTATGTTCATACCCCTGTTTCTAACATGATTTAATAATCAATGGCATAGCCTTTATTTGCTATTACAGATTCAAGACGTCTCCTGTAGTTTACTACGAGGTTCCGGCATGTTTCCACTGGGATTTTGGCCCACTCCTCCTTTGAAATTCTCTCCAGGTCCTGCAAATTGGTTGGTTTCCTTGCTTTGACCTTCATCTTGAGTTGCCTCCACAGATTTTCGATAGGGTTGAGGTTGGGGCTTTGGCTTGGCCATTTCAAAACATTGATTGTGTTGTCCTCAAGCCATTTCTTGACCATTTTGGCGATATGTTTGGGGTCATTATCCAGTTGGAAGATCCACTGTGGCCCCAGACCAAGCTTTGCCGCTGACTGTCGGATGTTCTCTTGGAGGGTACTGATGTACTGTTCCTTCCTCATGATGCCATCCACCTTAACAAGGTTACCGGTCCCACTCGCTGAGAAACAGCCCCACAGCATTATGCTTCCTCCTCCATGCTTGACAGTTGGCACTGTGTTCTTTGGTTTGAAAGCTCCCTTCTTTCGCCAAACATAAGCGCCCAAAGAGCTCTATCTTTACCTCATCTGACTATAGAACCGACAACCAAAAGGCCTCTTCTTCATTCAGGTGACCTTTGGCGAAGTCAAGATGCGATCTTGTGTGGTTAGGCTTGAGCAATGGAGTCTTCCGTGGTCGGCGTCCATGGAGTCCTGCCCTGTTCAATGTCCTCTGGAGTGTTTGTCTGGAGATACTGGTTCCTTTGTCACTGACACCCTGCAACATCTCCTTGGTGGTGATTCGTGGTTGATGGTGGCGGCCCGAACCAATTTTCTGGCAAGTCTGTCTGACACTTTTGGCTTCCTTCCAGGTCTTTTAAGGTTCTTCACTGTGTCGAATGCCTTAAACTTCTTAACAATACTCTGGACTGTGGCTGCATGGACTTGAAAACACTTGGATATTGCTTTGTAACCCAAACCTTCCTTGTGCGCCTCCACAATACGGGATCTTAGATCCTCACTCAGTTCTTTCTGCTTGACCATGGTGTCGAGTCTGGCATTGATGATGAACTGACAGTGGTCTCACCAATACTCCTTAATTTATAGGGCCAGTGAACTTTCTGGCAACCAATATTCACTTTCAATTGTTAATTAATTAATTGGACACACCTATAGAGTGAAAAAGTACCTGAACCAGGAAAAATATTTACCTTTGTACTTCAGAAGTACAAGGGTATGAATACATTTGAACAGGGGTGAAAATAGAAATACTATAACAAATGACATAATCCTCATCAGCCCAATTAAAATGTGTTCTGGATTGTTGTGTAACAACTGTGTCTCCCTTAGTATAGGTGTATCCGCAATATTCAAGCTTAATTGTAGAAAAGAATTAGTTAATTTTAGTATGGGTATGAATACTTATGAGCACAACTGTATGTGTTAGGTGTGGCAAAGCATTCTGGGAGTACCTGCAAGGTCTGCTGGGATAAAGAGTCTTTTGTCATGGTTCTCCAAAGGGACACAGCCTGAACTTTGTCATCCTGGCTGGACCCAACAACATTTTTTGGGGAGGCTGTGGCTCAGTGGTAGTCGACGTCTCTCAACCATAAAGTTGGGGGTTCGATCTCCAGCTACTGCAGTAACATGTTCGCTGTGTCCCTAGGCAAGACACTCAACCCCGAATTGCTCCCACTACTATTTTGGCTGTGTATAAATGCGCAAGAATGGGATTAGTTACTTCAAAGGGTCTCACTATTAACAACCAGTGCCATCAGTGTGTGAATGGGTATGAATGGTTAGGTGTGACAGTCAGTGTAAAAGTGCTTTGAGTAGTTAGAAGACTAGAAAAGTTTTATATAAGCTGAAGTCCACTTACCATTTTCAAAACTGTGCTTTCACAACATTTCTTGTTATCTTGTAACTAGGGATGTAAAGATTAATCAAGAGGCAGTTAAAAATGTATTAAAACAGTTGTCACGGTTCACATCGATACTTTAAAAAATGAATCGCAGTAACAGGGTTCGACACACCAGGGAACCTGGGAACTAGGTCACCTATTTAATAAATAAAGCAAATATATTTTACATTTCTCCATTTCCTGATCTGATAAAATTATTGAATCTATGACTTAAATCTGTGATTGATTTATGGAGCCAGAACAGTCTCATTATGAATAAATGCACATAGAAATAAATAACTGCACCAAAAAGGACTCTCTCTCTCTCTCTCTCTCTCTCTCTCTCTCTCTCTCTCTCTATATATATATATATATATATATATATTAGTACTGTTCGTTGATTAAAAAAATAATCTAATTAATTACAGGATTTGTAATTAATCTAATTAATCTCATTTTAATCTCATATCTGTTTAAGGTCCCCAAATAAAGAATTCAAATTTCATGACATTACAAAATTGTAGTGCACAACTAATAAAATGAAGAGAAGATCCACATTATTAATAGTGAACAAAAAGGTTTTTTTTTTTATTGAAAAGTTCTTTTCATAATATGACATTTCAATTCATATGCCCTTTAATCTTATAAGTATGACTCTTTTATTGAAATGTTCAAATCTTGTGAATTCTACGTTTTTATGCATAATCAAAACCATAATACTGATGATTTTTTATGATATAAAATGCTTTTTAACAATGCCTTCTCTCGTTTCTTTCCTCAAATCTTTCATTGGGGGAAATGTAAAACCTGGGTCTTTGCAGACACACAGTGACCTGGTTTCCCGGTTTGGGTTTTGGTCGTGGCTGCTGTCCGTTGTCTTGCGCGCTGTCTCCACCCTCTTGACTTTGTAAATGAACCTAGCTCCGTCGTCCAGAGTTTGCATGGACGCAGCATTTTCACCTCAGTCCTGCTTTGTTTGGCTTGGGTAGCAAGGCATGTTTGAAATGACATGCCACTGACAAGTACGGGTCCTTCAATGGGCCAAGTTTGAAATGCGCATTTCTTGCAGTCTATCGTTTCTGTTTAAAATTTACATTGAATTTTTTATTCAAGTGTCACACTTGAAGTGTGCTATAATTAAAAAAAAATTTATAACACGTTAATTTGCGATGTAATTAATTAATCTAATTAACATGTTAAAGTGACAGCTCTGATATATATATATATATATATATATATGTGTTTTTTTGGTTAATGATAATAATCATCAAGAAATTTTCCGTCGCCCTCCGCATTGTGCTTATTACTTTATTTCTAGTCGAGGTAAATCTCTCTGTCTATGGTCAGACCTGATTTTAATGCTTTTTTTAAGCAATATATCTCTATTTTTCATTAGTTTTCTGCATTCTTCATTTATCCAGGGCAGTGGATTCCTTTTATTTTTTCTTTCTTTTCTCAGAAATTGTGACATCACTTAGTTTTAAACCAAATATTTCACAACCATTTTCTATATTTTCATTCACGAGAGTTTCACTCCACTTACTCTCTATGAGAGCTGCGTAAAAAGGTTTAGAATTTGGTTTTGTGGAATGAACTCATGACAACTTCTAGTTGTATATAAATTGGTATATCTTGTGGAACATGTTGAACTTTAGACCGGAACCCCTTACAATTCTTATTTGCAGTTTAAACTGGTTTGTCAGGGTGTAACTCAATGGTAAAGTTTGTTGTATTTTAACTGGTAGGTAAGGGTTTTTTTTATCTCCTGCTCCTGCATTCACATGTTATGGGGTACTTGGGCAAGACACTGAATCATGCTGCTACGACAGTGGCATATGGATGACAATTGGGAAAAGGTTTAATGACCAATGAAGCCTCACAATTAAAGAGTTTTCTGTCTTAAAGTTAGGGTAGGTAATTTTCTACTGATACACTTTTTAAGTTCAGTGCTCCCGCCAGCGCTGCCATCTTCCCAATTTTCCAGTAATTTTCCAGAAGACCGGTGAACGTGAGGCCGAATATGCACACATCCTCAACATCTTCCAATGATAGCACTCCCAGGCACATGACTTTTCATGTGTTCCATATTTACTTCCTGCTTCCTGAGAGTATAGACGTGTTTTTCTTGGCTCTCTGCTTTGCGCTCTGCTTCACTCCCTTTTTTTTTTTGCTCTTTTTGCTCTTTTGGCTTTTTTGCTTTTTTCTCCCACACCTCGATGCTAGTAAACATTTTGACGTTTACCAAGAAAGCCATTTATTCCTGGAATACCTCTGTTGGTGGAGACATTTTTCTTAGCGGACAAATCAGGTGCCTACTGTCAGCTAAAGCTAACCAGTACCGAGATGCCTCCTTTCTCCACAGATGACCTCCACAAACTGCTGCAGCAGGTCGCAGTTTTGGAGAATAAAATTCTACGTTTAGAAATAAACGCAGAAGTGAATGGACCCTGCGAAAACGACAGCACTCTTCCGTTGATTCAAAACAACAGACTGGAGAATGCTAACATTCAGCTAATGAGCTCTGATACAGCTCCCACCAAACAGAGGGGCTGTGCAAAAGGTAACAAATCTGCCACTATCAATCCTCCCTGGAATGCTCTCGGGGCAAAACCAAAGAGTACACCAGCTGCCACATGGAGACGTCCAACTGGTAGAACCCAGCGCCCAGAGATCTGTGGTGCTACAGGCTGGCCTGCGGTATCTGCCTCCTCAACACCGGTGCAGAGGAAGACACAGCCGTGGATAAAGGCTAAAGGGAAGATTACCAACAAGGCTCCAATACCAGCGGCTGTGGAGTTACAAAATCAATTTCTTCCTCTAATGCAAGACCCAGGATTTCCAACTGGACACCTGGACAACCCCCTGAACCCACAGAGAAGGGTAAGATCTGACAAGAAGTCAGAAGTTAGAAAGCTACTGAATGATGCTGAGACTCTGGTTGTTGGTGATTCTGCTATCAAAGATGTGAGAAGCATGTACAGCAGAAAAACAAGAGTATTATGCTTTCCTGATGATATAGTCTCCAACATGACCGACAGAATCCTCAGCATTTGTGAAGAAAGTCCCAATTTGAAACACCTTGTACTGCACACAGGGGCAAATGATATTGGGAAAAGACAATCTGAAGTGTTCAAACGTGACTTAGGTAATCTGCTAAATGCAGTGAGCTCTCTGAAGGTTGAAGTCTTTTTCAGTGGGCCGTTACCACCAGTCAAGGAGGAGGAGAGAGATTCAGCAGATCAACAGATGGCTTTCAACAGAATGTGAGGTCCACTCAATCCATTTTATTGACAATTTTAACTTTTTCTGGGACAGAAGACATTTTTTCAAAGGAGATGGCCTTTCCCTTAACAAGTCAGGAGTGAGGCTTTTCACCTCCAATCTCTCTTTCTTCCTGCGTCATACTGTTCCCACTGCCAAGGACAAGAGACAAGACAAACCCAAACAAAAGGAGCAAACACCAAAACATGAAGGAGAAACGACTCCCCCCCTATGTGTTCTGGCCATGAGGGGTGCCAGAATGAAAAAGAGGAGGCCTTATGTCCTTCACCAGGAGCCACTGCTGGAGAAGATTCACCTATTCCACCTGCCCGAGAGGATTCACCAACTCCACCTGCTCGAGAGGATTCACCAACTCCACCCGCTCGAGAGGATTCACCAACTCCACCTGCTCGAGAGGATTCACCAACTCCACCCGCTCGAGAGGATTCACCAACTCCACCTGCTCGAGAGAATCCCCCAACTCCACCTGCTCGAAAGGATTCACCAACTCCACCCGCTCGAGAGGATTCACCAACTCCACCTGCTCGAGAGGATTCACCAACTCCACCTGCTCGAGAGAATCCCCCAACTCCACCTGCCCAAACTCCACCCAGTTCACCGGGTATCCCCTCCCCCTCCTCCCCCATGTTGGAGTTTACTGAACAAATGAACAAACTTGTCAACACTGGTACCAGACTCACTCCTCTCCGACCTGGGTTCCTAACCCCCCTAGTTCCCCTACAACAACCCGGCCCCCCTCCACTACCTCCGCGCAGACGAGCCCCACCTGTACCCCTTCCAAAGCTAGATCTGAACCCACACCAGTCTCCCAATAAGAGCCCAAAAGAGTGTGTGTACTGATGTGTTCTGGGTCCAGGTTTTAAGGCAAATGCTAAGCCTGACATCTCCAGGGAAAAGCCAGGGCCCTTTGTCCCGGAAGTTTTTAACATACCAGTTATCTCAAATAGCTGGTGGCATGGCGCAAAGTACATCAGTAGATTAAAACGTACGGTCACTCTATCTAACTTGATTCCAGTTGTGCGTCAGCCACAGTGTGAATCTAGCAAAGTTCATAGCATGTTACAATTTGCTCTACTAAATGTTAGATCTCTATCAGGCAAGTCTCTTTTAATTAATGATCTCATAATCAAAGAGAATTTGGATTTTATGTTTTTAACTGAAACTTGGTTAAATGAGAGCAACAGTGCAGCAGCACTTATTGAAACAGCTCCTCCAAACTTTAATTTTATCAGTGAAGTTAGAGAGTCGAGGAGAGGAGGTGGAGTAGCTGTTCTGTACAATAACAAGTACCAATGCAAACAGTTGTCATATGGGAAATTCTGCTCTTTTGAACACATTGCACTCCAGCTGAGCTCACCCTGTTGTGCAATATTAGTCACTATCTACAGGCCACCAAAGTATAATGCAAACTTCTTTTATGACCTCAACAAACTATTGTCTGCTGTGTGTATTGATTATGACTGTGTTGTTATAGTGGGTGATTTCAACATTCATTTAGACAATCCAAGAGATAACAGTGTGAAAGAACTTATAAACATCTTGGAAAACTTCGATCTTTCCCAGCATGTAACAAATCCAACACATAACAAGGGACACACTCTGGACTTGGTCATTTCAAGAGGTCTAATGGTTTCTGATGTTGTAGTGAATGATGTTGCCATCTCTGATCACTATTGTGTTTCCTTTAAAGCTTCCATCTTGGCTGACTGCAGAGAAGGCAAAACAGAGCTGATCAGAAAACGTTACATTGATGACAACACATGCACACTCTTCACTGAGTCATTCACTAACACACCAGCTCTACACTCAGCTCCTGTCAAAGACCTTGTAGATAAGTTCAGCGCTAAAGTTCTAAATATTATTGATGCCGTTGCCCCAGTCAAGGCCAAAGCTGTCTGTGTAAAAAGAAAGCCCCATTGGAGGAATGGGACACTTGTTACAACAAAGAAAAAAGATTGTAGACAAGCTGAGCGCAGGTGGAGAAAAAGTAAACTCCAGGTTCATTATGACATCTTTAAAGAGGCGCTCCGCTTATATAACTTAGAACTCAAAAGGGCCAGACAGTCCTTCTTCTCTGAGATAATCAACAAACACAGCAACAATGCTCAGACTTTGTTTACTGTCATGGACAGGCTGACCAACCCCTCAGCATCAGTTCCTGCTGAACTGTTATCTGTAAAGGCATGCAATGATTTTGCATCGCACTTCACCAAAAAGATTGAACAGATTAGATAGACAGTCAGTGAGTCTACGACAGGCAGCCTGACTGTAACTCCTGTACCTCCTAATGAAAACAATTTAGCTAACCTGGCATATTTTCACCTTCTAGATCCAGTAGCATTAACAGACATAGTTCAACACCTCAGGTCCACTACATGCAGTCTTGACATTCTGCCCACAAGCTTTTTAAAAAATGTTTTTACCTGTGTTGCACCAGATGTATTGCAGATAGTTAACAGCTCTCTACAGACAGGCACTTTTCCTAAGTCGCTAAAGACAGCAGTGATCAAACCCCTCCTAAAAAAGAGTAATCTGGATGCTTTATCAATTAATAACTACAGACCCATATCTAACTTGCCTTTCCTAGGCAAGATAATCGAAAAAGCAGTGTTTGTGCAACTTAACACTTTTATGGTACAAAATAAATACTTCAGTGTTTTTCAGTCTGGATTCAGGTCAAAGCACAGCACTGGGACTGCTCTTATCAAAGTGCTAAATGATATCTATGTGAACAGTGATGCATCTAAAGTCTCAGTTTTAGTGCTACTGGATCTTAGTGCTGCATTTGATACGGTGGACCATAACATACTGCTGGACAGACTTGAAAACTGGCTTGGAGTTTCTGGAACTGCCTTAAATTGGTTTAAATCTTACTTGCAGGACAGGGTCTACACTGTGTCTGTTGGTAATTATGAATCTGAGCATGTGAAGATCACCTGTGGAGTTCCTCAAGGTTCCATCCTTGGGCCGCTTTTATTTAACATCTACATGCTCCCTCTCGTTCAGATCATGGAATATTACAACGTTTCCTATCATAACTATGCAGATGACACACAGCTCTATATATCAGTGTCAACAAATGACCATAGTGCCTTATACTCACTGAGCAAGTGCATCAACGAAATCACTGAGTGGATGCGTCAGAACTTTTTACAACTGAACCCAGAAAAGACTGAGGTGATTGTTTTTGGCCCTAAAGAGGAAAGGTCAGAGGTCAGCACTTGTCTTGAATCCATGTCCTTAAGAACAACAAATCAAGTCAGAAATATTGGTGTGATTATGGACTCAGACCTCAAATTCAACAACCACATTAAGATGGTAACAAAATCAGCTTATTACCATCTGAAAAATATTGCAAGAATCAAGGGTTTTCTGACCAAACAAGATTCAGAAAAACTTGTTCATGCTTTTATTTTCAGCAGGCTGGATTATTGTAACAGTGTGTTAACAGGCCTTAGTAAAAAATCGACAGCTGATCCAGAACGCAGCAGCCAGAGTCCTCACCAACACAAAGAGGGTGGAGCACATTACACCTGTGCTTCAATCACTGCACTGGCTGCCTATGTGTCAGAGGATCGACTTTAAAATCTTACTACTGGTCTATAAAGCATTAAATGGTCTTGGCCCTAAGTACATGTCAGATCTACTTGTAGAATATAAAACATCCAGACCGCTCAGGTCCTCAGGAAGAGGTTTACTCAGTGTTCCCAGAGTCAGAACCAAACAAGGTGAAGCATCGTTTAGTCACTACGCTCCTCAACTGTGGAACAAACTCCCTGAACAACTGAAGACTGCCGGCACACTCAACTCCTTTAAATCAGGCCTTAAAACTTTGTTATTCGCTCAGGCTTTCAATTAGAAATATACTGTCTGCCTTACTGCAACACATTCTTCCTTTTTTTTTTTATAGTTTTAACAGTTGTTCCTTTATCGAGTATTTTCACTTTCATCCTCGTCTTTTAATGATGTATTTTGCATTCTTTCCTTAAGCTCTGTTTTAATGTTTTTATGTTTTTATGTCTGTAAAGCACTGTGAATTGCCTTGTGTCTGAACAGTGCTATATAAATAAACTTGCCTTGCTTTGCCTTGCCTTACCATAAATCCGCCACGTACCCAGCAGTGAACGTTCCATCTGGGCAGGTGGACTTCCCCGGTCTAGTGGATCTTGTAGAAAAGATCTTGCCAATTGCGTTGAGAGACCAGTTTATTAATTCCATATTAACTACGATTTATTCTGGAGATACTGGAGTTTCTGAGAAAGAAACACTCCAGGGTATTCAGATGAGATAGAAGCAGTGGGAACACACACAGGGACGAGATTAGGGAGGGAGAGAAAAAGCGTCCGCCTTCCTTGAGAGCTAGAGAAGAATCTAGTGCATGTAAGTGAGGGGCACTGCTTTTGAGGGAGCACAGAGGGGAAGAAGTGGGTGAAGAAAGAGCACAGAGGTATTAGTCCACGCAACAAGGTTCTAGGTCTTAACATTTGCCACGCTGGTCTGAAAAGTAATGTCCACGAACCACAGACAGTGTTCGTGCCTTAATAATGATAACTTACATATGACTCATAATAACACAATTAAAGTATGGCAAAGATCTTTTTATTTTATTCTATTTTAAAAATAGAACATATTTTATTCTATTATTTAGTCTTATTGTAATGGCTTGTATTTCTCTATTCATCCTCATCATGCCACCTTAAATTCACAAATTCTCTGTAAAACAGAAATGTGTCAGAGCTCTGGAAAAAAAATGCTTGCAGATGTGATTTTTTTTTATAGCTGTGTCAAGTTGCTGATTAAATGTGAATGTGTATTTTCTAAAGACATTTCAACAAACACATGGAAATGAATTTGTTTAGGTCTTTTTTTAATAAGTTATATAGTCATCATTTAATTAAGACTGTTAATGTACCCTGTTATTAAAAATAAACATTCTTTTTACTAAGAATGTTCTGTTCTTTATACAAATACAATAGATCAAAAATATATTTTGATGAGATGGTAATATATGGGGAAACGTGGCAATCTTTACCAAACTGAGCAAACTGATTGAATAAAACTGATGAGTAAAGCTTCGAACTGTTCCTTTAGATAAGATTAGTTTGTCAAATTTACAGACAGTTTCTTAATTGGACAACATATTTTGTCATTACACCAGTATATTTTAATTCTAAAAAAGGCAAACATTTATACCCAAATGCATTTGTCATTTTGGCACACTGACTTTTGATATTTTGTTTATTTGACTTTTTGTGGCATTTTGGTAATTACTTTTTTTCCATGGAACATTGTTCATAGTGATTTCAAGGCTTGAAACTTTTTTTTTTTTTTTTTTTTTTCATATTTTAACTCATTTCATAGCTCCAAAGCAGTATGTGTATGTGTACATCTTAGTCCTGGGTGAATAGTTTTTTATACATGAGATATTGACATATTTTCTCTTTCACTAGGTTCCCAATGTTGAACATGTCCACCCCCAGTGAGCTGAAGTCTCCCTGCGTGACTCGCAATGGTATGGTTAAGCTGCCTCCCAGCCAGCCAAATGGTCTGGGAAGTGCAAGTATCACCAAGGGGACACCAGCTGCCAAAAACCGCCTTTGCCAGTCCTCTTCCGTACCCTCCATCCTGCCACCTCCATCGTCATCTCTTCCATTTCACCACCACCACCTGGATGGACCTGGAATTCACAACTCAGCAGCCTCACTCTTGGGCTCTGATCTTGAGCCTGGAAAACCTCTGGTGGGCTTGAAGCCATCCCTTCGTCAGCTTCCCCCTCTCACTCTACCTAAACCTATGCTGCTGGAGCGCCAACTTGTCCTGGATGAGAAGCTGCTCAACCGATTGCTCTGGTATTTCACTACAGCTGAAAAATGTGTGTTGGCACAGGTATGCAAGACATGGCGCAAAGTGCTATACCAGCCCAAGTTCTGGGAGGGCATTACACCCATCTTGCACGCCAAGGAGTTATATACTCTGTTGCCCAATGGGGAGAAGGAATTTGTTAGTCTGCAGGCCTTTGCCCTGCGTGGCTTTCAGTCCTTCTGCTTAGTGGGTGTGTCAGACTTGGACATTTGTGAGTTCATCGACAATTACCCACTGTCCAAGAAAGGTGTTCGGTCGGTGAGCCTTAAGAGGTCTACCATCACAGATGCTGGATTGGAGGTGAGTCAGGTTTTGTTTGGAAATTACAAGATAATCATATTTGCCATGATGTATGCTAAAATGTTTCCTGGATGATGATGAAGTATTCTTAGGGGAATTTAGAGCCATTCTGGTGTTTTTTGGTTTGAGAAGTGTCCATGAAAACGGCATGCCTCGGTTGTGGAATTTCCAGTTTTCATATTTTTTTAAACCCTGCTTAAAACTTAAATCCATGTAATTTTAAAATTTTTGCCAGCCAGTTAGCTGTTAGCCAGTCTTAACAGGTTTTTATAGTAGGCTGAATAATAGTCTTTGAAACCAAACCATTGTTTGCGTAGAGTATTTGAACAGACTTTTATTTGGAGGCATTAAAAACAAAAATCAACGTTCGCCAAAGGAATAATATTTCACATTAAAAGCAGCCTTTGATGTGGCTCAAACTATATGCAGAGCATTTTAAACACATTGTACATGCACCTATGCAGTAAAAGGGTACTTTCAAAAAAGCAATTGATAAAAACTGTTGTAGCAGTGTACACAAGAAGACATTTTCTGATTTCAGTGAAATAGGGAAACTTGACACAGCAAGATAAAACAAAGTGGTTTGTAAGAATGCAAGCCGAAATTTCAAGATTCATGTACAGGATCAATGTATTAGTGGGAAATGATTTCTTAAATCTGTTAAAAGGTGCCTTGTAGCTATGTAGGACCTGATTGTGGGTGATAAAGATCTTGCTCATTTTTGATTTGATAATGACAGATGGAAACCTGTTTGTTCTGATAAATCAATGGTCAATGTAAGTATGAACTAAAAGGTATAATCATTAACTAACAGACCCAGATAGATAAGAACCCAAACATGCCGACTCACACAAACCACGATACAATAAAAAGACTATAAGTTCATTAAACAGTCCAGGGGTCTAATTTCTAATCATGTGTAGAATAGAATACTGCACATGAAATACTTCAGATTTATAAAACCATGTTGACAAACAACTGCACACAATATTTTATTATGATTATGTGTGCATGCAAAAGCCACCTCCTACACTCCCACATTTAACCATAAATGTCATTGCATGAATGAAAACGCAGAAGAACGAGTGGAAGATCAAAGCTTTTCAGTGCTGGTTGATGGTGACAACTATAGGTGAGGCAAGAAAGATAAACTTTCTGACCCAGAAATGGAGTTAATTATGAATGAATTGTGGGGTTAGAAATCATATATTGTTTTTTTGATGGTCAAAATATCTGAGATTGACACCATTAATGCAGTCCTCCCGCAGTGCCAAGGCACAGGTGGGTGATACGACGTGTTTTCCACCAGGGGGAGCTACTGCTGGAGATAGTGGCTGTAGAGGCTGCTTCAGCTGAAGCAGCTCTTTAGTGGGAAACTAGGAATTGTTAAATGTTTACAGCCTGCATAGGCCTACATCTTCTGTTAAACATCCAGAGCAAGAGTTAACATGGATCCTGTCGCGCATCTGGAGATTTTTATCCTGAGGAAACAATTTTGTGCTATTTAATTTGTCTGTTTTATCGTTTCTGAGGTTTTGAAAGTAATACAGCGCATTTATGGCAATTAGAGCTGACACTCTGATTGGTTGGATTCACACCAAAAACACACGCTGTATAATCAAGTCACATAATCCATCTGCTCTGCGCCCAGATTGTGCGCTGTGTATTTTTCAAAATCCAGATCCTTGCTTACTGCTGCTGCCGGTAAACCTACACTTGCATACCATACCCACCATCAGTCTGACCCAGTCCTAGCTTCGGTATCCCATCCTGATCTCCAACATATTGCCTGGCACATAATCTCCTGGCTGAAAATGAGCACCACATTACGACCTTGATTTTTGTAACCATAGAGTCTCTTTATCTGCTCAAAACGAACCCAGGCTCGAAAGTTAACTCCATATTTCTTTCTTTTGGGCAAACAGTGGACTCATTGTCCTTTCAAGATTGTATTTGGTGCATCCAGCACTAACTCAACATTTAACCGTATTGATGACTGGTCTAATTTAATGAAGGAAGAAACACAATAAACACAATCTGAAACACCCACTCTCACTCCCACCTGCTGCACATTGGACTAAAGCAGAGTCAGAGAACGCGAGTCCCTCATAATTCGTAATATGACGTTGAAAAAAAGAGCGTTCCAAACAGCTACACTGAAAAGAGCCACTTTGTCCTCTAAATTTGTGCCTTTTGTGTTGAAGAACATACCAAATCAAGATTTGACTTAGAAGAAGCCATTATCAGACCATTTTAAGTGTTAATTTACAATGGGTTTTTTTACCTGTCATATGCTCCTAAATCTTGTTAAAAATTTCAGGAAATGATTTGCTTGATTGTATACATTTGTTTTTGTTATATTCACAAATAAAATGTACAAAATGACATGCATGTATAAAGCTGCTTCACTAAGTATGACTAACATATGAGTGATGTTGTAGTGGTAAAAGACACGCACCCCCCACCCTCTGGAATGCACTCTCAAAACACATTAGAGACTGCCTCATACCTTCTGTACTTTCTTCAAGAAATCCCTTAAAACTCACCTCTTCAACTCTGCTTACAACCACTAAATCTCATCCTCCTCCCTATTCCTTGTCATAGTGTCTTTGGGTATCTAGGAAAGCACTATATAAAACAGGTTATTACTATTTTACTTGACAAGTCGTACTAGAAAGTTGGTCCAGTACACAAGTCTATTCAATGTTGCTTGCATGTTTTCTAATTGGCCTTGTTAAGACACACAGATATGTTTAATAGAATTATATAAGATAAGTGACAGAAAACCCTTGTTGTGAACAGAACTTCAAATTTACATATGGACTTTGTACAACAGTGGTAACTTTATAAGGTGTTGCTTTGTAAATTAGATTTTTTTTTTCAAAAGCAGTTGAACATTGATATGTTCAAGTGCAAATTTTCTGTTCCTCAAATGTGGTTGGTCTTTAAATTCTCAAATCCAGGATTTAGTTGCTTTTCTCATTTGGTAACTCATTTGGTACTTCTTATATTTTTGTAACAAAAAGTTGTCAGCTGCATTAGTGAATTAATCTGAAACTGTTTTTTTGTTGCAGGTCATGTTGGAGCAGATGCAAGGCCTGATGCACCTTGAACTTTCAGGCTGTAACGACTTTACAGAGGCTGGCCTATGGTCCAGTCTGAATGCCCGACTAACTTCCCTCAGTGTCAGTGACTGCATTAACGTGGCAGATGACGCCATTGCTGCTATTTCTCAGCTCCTGCCCAACCTTTCAGAGTTGAGCCTTCAGGCCTACCATGTCACTGACACAGCCATGGCCTATTTCACAGCCAAACAGGTAGGCTTTCAAAACAAGTAAAAACAACATGGTGACTTACTGTCCACCTAGACACACAACGATTTTTAAATGTTATGGAAAAAATGTAGATACAGTAGGTTCTTTGAGAAATACTTCTTAATCTTAGAGCAAAGAGATAATGTTAAAACAAGGCAATCTGGGTAATGTCAGTGGTTTGATTCAGGAGCGAAAGTAAGCATTTCTAGTGAGCAACACTTTCTAACCTTGTTTGAGGCATATAGTGAGGATTTCCAATTCTGCTCTCAGCCGGCATCATGGAATAGTGTAAAATGCTTTACTTTTGAGATTTTACTATGAGCAAACCCCTACCCCCTCCCTGTCAGAATGAGTGGATAGTTAACAAAAGGTGCCACAAGTGAAGCATACTCAAAATTACCTTCAATCCACAGGGCTACACAACCCACACTCTGCGGCTTCACTCCTGCTGGGAGATCACCAATCACGGTGTGGTCAACATGGTACATAGCCTTCCTAACTTGACTGCCCTCAGCCTCTCTGGCTGTTCTAAGATCACTGACGATGGTGTGGAGTTGGTTGCTGAGAACCTCCGTAAGCTTCGGAGCCTGGACTTATCTTGGTGCCCTCGGATCACTGACATGGCCCTTGAATACATTGCCTGTGACCTGCATAAATTGGAAGAACTAGTGCTGGACAGGTCAGTTTCTTGTGATTATGTGCTGTCACTCATGTAACATGCAGATGAAGGGGGATAGAATTATAAATAGTTTCTGTTCTAAATTGCATTTCAGTACCTATAGGAGGGGCCAAGTAGCCATACTAATTCGAACTGGTGTCGCGGATTGAACTTTTGAAATTCAGCATCTGAATAAACATGAGACACAAAAAACTTAATGTAGAATGCAAAATAGGCCTGAATAGTAACATTATTGGAAAAAAAATTCTACAGCAGACTTGATGTACTGTATTTTCCAGTTATAGCAAGACCTTTCTGGTATTCTGTGTAATAATTGTATTTCTTTCAACAGCCATCTCAAAAAGCACATCAACAACTCGTAACATGCTAAAATCATGTTCAGTTAAAACTGAGGGGCCTTATTCGTGCCCAGATGTGTCACACAATGCTGCATCTTCAACAGCAACCTTTACAGTATAGAGCTGTGGATTCATGTTGTTTCCAACAACACTCCACCTACAGTAGTTGCATGTTGCAACAGTTTTAATTAATAAAAGCAACTTTTTTTTCTATCATTAGAGCCTCTGTTTTTAATGTTTTTTTTTGTGTCTGAGAGGTGTGTATTTTTGTGCACATTTTGGAACAAAAGGCAAATTTTACTAGCATACATGTACTATGTATGCATACTTTGATTACATAGTGTTGTTATGATGTAAGACGTTAAAAGGGGCCTTTGTCTGCTGATCATTTTATTGTTATTGATCATGAAAACTTATTATGGGCCTGATTTACTAAACGTTTGCGTGTATTAAAACGTGTGCAAACTTGGTACCACCAGCAAAAAATGTGCTATCTGATCTACTGACAGCGTGCAGTGAGGATTGTGTCTTTCATATGAGCAAAACAACTCGTATTGTCCAAATAGTACGTTTGCCTTAATGAATATGCAACATGAGGCATTTCTGCCTCAGCGTGCAAAATACTGGGAGGAGAAAATGCATAGAAGTTAAGTTAGTACACACAATGCGATTTACCAAGCCAGGCAAAATTTGCGGTGATTGTGACGGTTTCTAAATTTAACACCTTTGACAAGAACGCGCTAATCCAAGAGCCCCAGTGTTACGTACAACAGGCTGCAGTTAGGAGGAGACATAGGCACAATAAAAGACATGTTAGCATGTTTCAATGACAAAAATAAATGGTATGCATTATTTTTTTTTCTTGTTTCAATAATAGTTAAAAAACCCCACTCTGATTAAACTATAACTGAACATTCACAGCGTCTGCATTCAAAAGAATTTCAACATTGACACTTATGTCCCCGTATTTCCCTCTTCTTGCCAACATTACCTTTTAAACAGGGCATTTCTTTTTTCTTGGGTTGCGTGTCTCTGGCGGAGTGCTTCTCCCAAGCGTGCACGTCTCTTGACACAGCACTGACCAGCTTCTGGTGCCACAGAGAACTTGCACCTCCTGCGCAATGTATTTCGAAAGAGGGAGGGAAGAAGAGAGAGGCCCTGTTTATGATTATTCTTATAAGCCACGTTTTCCTTTTGTTATATTCAGATTTATCTGCTATTACTTGAAAATACTGGAAGTTCACTTGTCTCTCCCACTAATACCTATTTTGCGCTCGCAGTCGTCCTGCTTTTGTCCAAACTCTCTGTGACGTAAATCAGTAGAACACGCAAAAGCCTGTCTGAAATACTACCGCCTCCACAAGGTTTGCACCTGACGTCATTCATGCAAATATTCTTAGTAAATCACCCGCAAAACGCCCACAAACCAAACGTGCAAACTTTTGCAGTGAACACGCAATTTAGTACTCTTTAATTGAAATCTTAGTAAATCAGGCCCTATATGTAATATATAAAAATAGTTTTCTGTTAAAAGACTGATGATGTGTGAAAGCTTTCCTTTTCATTGAATTATTCAAAAGGGATAGTAATGGTTTATTCTAATTTTAATATTGTGTCAAATTATAGGTGTGTTCGCATCACAGACACTGGCTTAGGCTACTTGTCAACCATGTCATCATTACGGAGTCTCTATCTGCGTTGGTGCTGTCAGGTAACAGACACATGCACACACACACATTGAAAAATATATAAAAAAACAAATGGAAAAATGTTTAGCTTGAGCTAAACTGTTTTAAGCAAAATAGATTTCAGCAATAACATCAACATCGCAGGTTATATGAGTAATATTTACCAGTTCTTTACTTTTTTTTTTTTTTTGCTGTACAGCCAATGGAATGAATCTTGTTGGGTTTTCATGATCAGTTGACTTTTCTCATAGTGCAACATTAATCATGAACTGTAATAGTTAACTTTTATTTTTCAACAAATTGTTTGATGCAAATGTGACGATTCTACATTTATACAGCAGTGAATTTGTTAATTAAAAAACAATAGTCCTCAAATTGCCAGTCTTAGTCACAATAATAAGGATTTTGATGTTCTGGCTCTAATGTGGGTTTGTGTGTATGTATGTGTGTGCGTGTGTGTAATTACAGGTGCAAGATTTTGGCCTGCAACATTTGTTTGGAATGAGGAGTCTCCGTCTACTGTCTCTTGCAGGTATGTTTTGCTCCTCAACAGATCTTCATGATTCTGCTTATAGAACCATATAGGCCCACTTAACTGATTTTGAAATTCTGGTCCTAATATGTGATACACATCAAAAGCAACAATCAAAATGTTTTATAGCTTTTCACAGACATCTCATGACACTATAATAAGATTGAAATGGAACATTTACCTAATTCGTAATTGATTGTATAATTGTGCCCACCTTCTGATTAATTGAGACAAACAATGTAAAGGAACGATTAAATAAATCTGCTATTAGTGTGAAAATGAGTGTGCTGTCAGTGACATATCGTGTAACCTTAAATCGGCACCTTTCTGTTACCCAGCTCACGTCTTAATTTTTCCCTTCCTGATGTCTTCTCAGGCTGCCCTCTGCTGACTACCACTGGTCTGTCAGGCCTCATACAGCTGCAGGAGCTTGAGGAGCTGGAACTGACCAACTGCCCTGGAGCCACTGCCGAGCTCTTCAAATATTACTCCCAGCATCTGCCACATTGCATGGTCATTGAATAAGACCACTAACCCCTCTCAACAACCAATAGTTCACCAATCTTCTTCCTTCTTCTTAATAACTTTTCATCACTCTTTTCTCAAATGTCAGCAAAGATACTGAACTGCTCCTACTATATCATGTAGTTACTCATTACCTGCCCCCTGTCTTCCTCCCTACCTTATTAAGTTGACTGACCCACAAGCTGACAAAGAGGCAGGAAGGCAGATAATGGTACATGTCAGGCCCAGGATGATGGGATAGAGTTTGAGCTTCGTTTAAGAAGACGCTGGGGAGGAAAGAGATTGGTGTAACGTCTTGTCTCACAGACAGTTTTTTTTTTTTTTTTTAAACAACAAAAGGCTTTTTTTTGGAGTGGTGCATTTCTAAAGACATTGATATTTTCTTTTTGGCTAATTGGCTAATTGATACTTTAAGGGGTGACATGCTGAGCCAATTACAGCATAGAAGAATATATAAAATGGAAATTAAGACTTGAGGGTTTTAACTGCTATGGCCGAACTCAAACGTGGGCTAATGAACTGTAAACACACAAACATACTGTATATGGTAAGTAAAACAAGTGTAAGTCCTAAAGACCATAAGTGATGATATTTCTTTTTCCATTCTGTGAACTATAAATGCTGTTTATTTATTTTTTATTTTTTTTCAGAAGGTACTAAAGGTTTTGTTTTTTCTTGTTTAAAGAGATGCTCCAGATTACAGCTGAAGAAACAGGAATCAGAGAAAACTAAAGATGTATACCATAAAGTGGGAGATTGTACTTCTCTGTTGCTCTTTCCCTCCCTTATTGTGTGCAGTATGTAACTTGGACTCTTTTTTGGACACATTTTTCCCTTGGTTTGTCTTATCACAAATCAGAAAAACTTTAAATAGACAAAAAGGTTACAGTTTACAGTGTTGGAAGTTTATGGGCTCATTGTTTTTGGGTTTTCTTTAAAACAAGTTGGGTTTTTTTAGCATAATTTACAGATAATCTGAAGGATAAGCTGTTGTAAACTGTGAAAGTTGGGATTTTGAACATGGTTGCTGTAGCAGCTCAAAAAGAACAAAAAAGTGAGTCAAAGAGAGGGAAGAATGTCAAAAACTGACCATAATATTTATTAACTGAGATGACTGAAAGCAAAAGTTTAACTTCAATAATAATGAGAAGGGGTTTTGTCAGCCCTTAAGCATCCATATTTTCCCCATTTGGCATCATTATTTGATTTAAACTCTTCTCAATCTTGTAACTGTGCTGATTAAATCATATGATCTACATTGGCTACAAATGATGCTATTTCAAAGGTAAAAAGGGGTCAAAGTATTGAAAATCAGCAGTATTTACAGTAGGTCCACTAAAAACCAGGGTCAGACAGTAACAGTACCTCAGGGTCCCTGTAAAGTGACAGGTTTGAAAATGTGACTTTGTTTGGACTGGTCTGAATGTTTTATTTAATTGCCTTTCATTTATTTATTTTTTTAAATCCTGAATCATGTTTAACCTTTCTAAGCTCCATGGGATCATGCAGATGCTCCTGTTAGTCACTAGCCCTACAATTGATGACTGGTCGAACACTAAAAGGTTGAATTGCAATTATGATTAACATAATGTTTGTAAAATAAAATAAAATGAGATGTGAGTTTATATTGAACTTAATACCACATGCCTTCAAAGGCAAAACATGCCTGTGAAAGCACGTCAGCATAAACTAACCTACAATAGGCTTGACAGGCTTCATTTTTTCAAGAAATTCACACATTGTTGCTTTTCAACCTGATATTGTGTAACTCGTCTTGTAAGCATTGATTTATAAGCATTGGTTTATTTTGGCAATTCGAATAGATGGATGATGTTGTGGGTGGCAGTTAGGAATGAAGTTATGCCTGGATCGTTCAACTCCACGTCTTAAGAGGAAATCTTTGAAATTCAGCTTCAGTCTTATTTCTGCAGTTTGGTTGTGTGAAAAATAAAAGTCTTAATGTAATGTAACTACAAAGTTCATCACTTAGATCTGGGAAAGCTACTGTCAGATGATCAGACAGGTTGTAAAAAGACCAAAAGATTACTCAGAGTTATTTATAAAAAGGTGAAGGTGAATGCTAAATGCGTACTATTTTTCTTAGGCTTTAGTTTCTCATTTTGAAAAAATGGACACTTAAAGCTTCTGAGAGTGTTTCTAGTTATCCGTAACAAGGGAAGATTTAAAGTTTCCAATGAAGTATTTTATTTAACATGGAAAGAGGTGGTTGATGTTATCGAGTTAAAATCAATTAACTTTTAAGGTAATTGATAGTTGTTTCCCATTCCTGCAATCTTTCTTTATTAAGACTGAATGAACGGAACAATGAGCCACTGTGCTGCTTTCTACTTACTACTGTGTGTTCCCAGATGTTGCTGACTGCCATCTGAAGGGATTGGATCAGTGTCACTCAGTGTTAGGTTTTGCCAAATGCATCTGTCGCAGCACATAAAATGTGGCTGCTTGCTGACCACACTGAAGTGGAGTGATAACTTTATTGACATGGCAGACCATGCATGTGTTTGGTTGGTCTGTGTTTTTGTTTGGATAGGCTATTTTTAGAGGTTTTGAATCTCTTCATTGTACATAAGTATATTTATTTATCTATGTATTTATTTAAAACAATGTCTTGCTTATTTTCATGATTTATTTATTAAGGAGCCTTTATTTTAAATTATTTTGTGAAAGGGGTTTTGCTTAAAATTTGGGATTGCACTGGGTTATGCAATGTTTACTGGTTTTGTTTATAACTTTTTTTTTTTTTTTACATTTCAGAATCCTTAGTAAAACAATTCAGTTGTTTACATTGAAAATACACTGTTTTAAACACCAGTGACCACATGATTAAGACTGACTTTAATTTTGAAATGTCATCATGCGCAAAGAACATTTTCCTCTGTTTTAGTGTGTCATATTTGTATTGCTATAGGGTCCATTATTAAGTCATTGTCTTGAATGTGGGAATACAGACTATGGTGTATGAATCATTCGACTTCTAAGATTTACCCTGTGGTGGAAAAGCAATGTTTACATTATCTGTTAATATGGCAAAGGGTTACATCTCAGAGTTGTAAATGCAGAAGATATTGATTCAGTGGAAGCTTATTATTGACTAAACTGCTGAAATAGAGAAGTTTTAAACATGGTAAGAGCCCACATTTAAACTTTGGCCTTGCTCACTAGCTCTTTAAAAGTTTTAAGATTGAAAGTGTGCTGTTACACAGATTTTGAATTTTCCTAGTGGGGATTAATAAAGTATTTAATTGAAATTAACTCTCTATCCGAAATTAATAATTATGTCACATCTCGCTAATGAAAGACCAACTGGAGCTAACACCTACAATTCTTAATCATATTTTAATGTGCTGGGCCTACTTGCAGAGTTACTGTGCTTTACTTGTGTAAGTTTGTACAAATCATGGACTATAATCATAAATTGGCTGCATCTGATCAAATTCAACTATAGTTTTGCTTTTCCAAAGAAAACAGAAATATTTGAAAGGTTCATTCAGAATTTCATGTTTTGTATCTTTTTTTTTTTATAACTAAATGATGTTGTTTTCATTAAACTAAGTTGACAGTTGTTTACTGTAATCCTCTGTTTAATTACCTGTGTCGGATAAGCATGCAAAATGTTTCATGTGCCAATTCAATGTCAGTGATGAAGAGTTGTAAAAAGTAATGAAGTAATAAGTAGATAATTGGGCCAGACAATGTTTTGAACATATCATGTTCAAAACATACTTTTCAAAACGTGCACTGCACAAACTGATTTGTTGCTGCCTTCTTAAACACTGGCTCCCAGTTTGTTCACTAATCTTTACATATGTTCCTCACATTTCAAATCTTTGCTTTTAATAAGCTTCCAAATGATACAAATGTAAGTTTGCATACTCTGAACTCAGACATGCACAGCCATGTTTTTCTCATATACAAACATCTAACAGTGAACCTTTCTGGTGTACATTATCTAGGGTACTTTTTCTAAAGAAAATGATTCCTGTCACTTCTATCATTGCCAACTGTCTTGGGGTCATAACGTGTTACCATTTTGTTACAATCCTTGTACAGCACAACCTTAGTAAGCAGTAAAATAAATACAGACAGCTTACTGATATTGAAAATTGAAGAATTTGTGTGCTGTTTTGGTTTCAGTGTTTTTAGCTCTGTGCCTGTAACTATCTTACTTTGATTGAAGACCATTTTGGACTGATGACCAGCAGCTTTTGTGCTTTGGTACTTTGCAGATGTTTTAGACCATTTAAATAAAGGACTGACTCATCCCGACATCACACCAACAGGTCTGTTAACAAAAACCAGATGTGGTCAGTTTAAAGCTTGGATTGCTGTTCACTCATGCTTATTGCCCTATTTCCATTGGCTTCGAGAGGTTTTCAGAATAGACAGAAAATAAAATTTTGTGTTGCACTTTTTTCAGTAGATATAAAAAATAAAATACATAATGAATGGATAGCAGGAGGTGAACAAATAACAATAACCACAATTATGTGTTTTCATCGTAGAATACTCTTCACTATGGTAAAAGTGTTTTTTTTGGTCCTCAACTACATTGCCTTTGCCATAAATGGCCTTTTTTACATAATTGGATGCCTTGGAAAAAAAAGTAATCGTCAATACAATACTGACCTGAAGATGGAACCTTGCCCGAGTGACCCTACACATAATGCAATCTGCCCAGGTACCCTAATATCTTTTACTTATTAAGTGTCATGGCAGCTACATAACCATCATTAGTAGTTATAAAAGTTCATACTAAAGCCACTGTAAGGATGCAGTGGGAAAGGTCACAGTCAAAATGTTTATTCAAATTACTTCACAGTGGACTGCAAAGGTAACAAGTATTTAATTTCATGTCAACAATGTGTCAGCAGGGGTTATATTAATACTACAATAGAAACAACAATAACAAAGCCATAATACAGGAACTGTTAGAGCATGCTGAGTATAAGACACAAGGATGCTAACCACAGACTTCGCACATGGAGAAGAGCTGAGAGAAGAGACAACAGCAACACTATAAGTATGAAAAGCAATATTTGTCATTGTCGATCATAGATTTCTTTAAAGAAAAAGGAATACTTTGTAGCCCAGGTTGAGAATGGATATATCCTTAGGAGAATGTGTTTTCATCTTAAAGTTAGCAGTTGTTATAGATTTCATACAGCTATTTCTATAAGTAAAGTCCTACAGTTAAAAATCTCAGCTGGTCTGGTACTGGTTTCCAATGGGAAAACAGGCAGTACCCCTTTTTGATAACTCTGCTGAACTGGATGATGTCTTAACCAGTCTGGATCTAATTCAAGAATAAACGGCAACAAAACTTCAATTGTCCCTGTCTTTAAATATATAATGAAGAAGAGATCAACAGAATGTAACTAATGCCATTAAGTACGATGTTATAACCAAAGCACGGATTGAGTTAAGAGTTTAGTTTTTTTAAATTAAATTAATGAAATGTCAAATATGATCTTTGAAGTACAGGATTTAATAAAGAATTAATGGAAAATAACAATTACTGAATAACTACATTGTAAATTGTACCTTTAGTATGGGAAGAAATATGACCTCCGTTGAAACTAAAAACTCGGTGAACTGGCATATAGAAAAGCCCAATAACTACAAATATGAAAACTTTGAACACACAACAATTAAAGGCATAAATGGGTTATTTACAAGAACTACACCCCATGCTGAAAGTCCTACTGTTGCTGCTTCATAGTGTCCAACACGTCACACAGCTACATACAAAGTTAGGTCAAAGGCAAGGCACATTTTTGTAATTGTTTGTCAAACCAATAACAAACAATTTAAAAACAGACAATCTTGTTTATGCTGACCTACAGTAGAATAACTTCTCAACTTCTTTTGTCATGACACTTTGTCATCAATGTTAGGCTTAAGAGGCAATAAAACAACTTAAATAAGGAGACAGATAATTCAATGAATGAGTATACCAGAAATCATTAGTAATTATGCCTATTCTAATTAGCCATACATTATGTGCTCTCTGTCTGTATTTGCAAAGGCTTATTAACTTAATCAAAAGCAGGAACACCAATCTATGAAAAATTCCAAAGAAGAGATTACATTGGTTCATGTGTATTCTAGCCAAATATATTTTTTGTGAAAATACATACAACAATATTTCTATTAATGTTTTTTTGTCTAATGACTAAAACAGCCCACATAAGGACAGCTGTTGACCAAGGCTAAAGTTCTGAGAAAGGTTTAAAGCTGCTAAAACTGAAAATGAAGAAACGGAAAACAAAAGTCTGAGAAGGTTCTCCCTCAATTAAGTTATTGTAATTAATAATGTAAAGCAAAAGGCAGCTGGACGTGTGAAGTTCTTGAAAAGATTCTAAATTGATTTTTTTGCTCTATACCAAAATCTTTTAAAATGTTTTCATAATTTCAAATTAATTTCTTAGGTAGTGGAAATTGAGAGTTACAGCTACTTGTTTTCATTGTTGTTCCGAATGTCAGATGTATTAAATAACTCTTCTTCAGTAAAAGTATCTTGATGGGTCTCCTTCTATAAACTGTAATAAAGACCCAGATTAAGCATCAGAAACTCTAATGACATAAACTGCAATGATAGATTACAGTACCAACAATTAGTAGACTCCCATTAATAGTATAGTATATATACAGAAACCCAGTAATTCAACCGTTATTTTATTACTTTACTTGTGATGTGGACACCACAGGGATTAATCTGATGCTATAAAGATTTATTTTGCTCCATTGCTGATGTTTGATAGCAGGCCTGAACTCCTAAACTGTACTTTTGGCCATTCGTGTACCATTTATATATGACATACCAAGAAGCTGAGATATTGATGGGTGTCAAATGTTTCAGCATCCTCTCTTTGTGTCATATTGTGCAGCATTCTCCTCCCTGTCCTGTACAGATCACCATCTGTAAAAACTATTATTAGGCTGCATTAAAAAAATATATTCATATTTGATGCATTTTTTACATCGCAAAATGCCATAAAATTTTACACTTAAAGAAAATAAACTAGTTTGTTCCATTCAAAAAATCAGATAAAAAAAATTCTCAATCTATTTTTTAAGAGTTAAAGAATAGATATATTTTTCCCCAAAATGCTTTCTAAATCGATGAGGAGCACCATAAATTCTTCGTTTGATCTATGAAGTTGGCTGATGGAGAGATCAGAGATGGCTTTCTGATTCACATTTTTCATCAGTTCCATTCTCCCGCAGCCAGGTGGACAGTCCCAGTTCACTGAAGTTCACATTGCTCTGGTTCAGCCGTTGGATACGATAGGTCTCATAGTGAATATTGTGTGTCACATCTTTCAGGTCCTGCAGGTGAGACCTTTACAAAAACATACAGACAAGGACTAAAGTTCATGTTTCAGTTTCATTAATAAATGAAATTCGCAAAAATATGTCATTTATTAAATTCTCTGCTGACAAGTTGTGAAAACAGAGTTTGGTTGTCTCTCTCGCTCAATTGACAGAACAGATTGTAGAACAAGTTGTATTTAATTTGCTCTTTACACTAATAAATGGGAACAAAGAGCAATTTTAACTATCTTTTAATCAATCATCACTTAGTGATTTTATGTTGTAGGACTAATGCTAAAACTTTTACAGACTACAACCATTGCCAATCAAACTTTAACTTTTAAAGGCCACATTGAAAAGCTGTGATATGACCAGAGTCAAAATCATATTCATGTATACTAAAGTTAACATATAGAAAACTTGAGAGATTCTAATTTGACACACTGTCTGTATAACTCCACCAGAGCAGTTTTAGCTCTGGTTACCTGAACCTGACATTAGTTCTCCTACTTTATGCTAGACTGCTGGAAATGTTCCCACTTCCCCAGGCATGGCATAAAAAGTTTCTTTCTTGTTTTTTTTTAACCTATTTGGGCACAAATACAGTTTTATACTAATCCACTGAATGTTAAATACCCGTAGACTGCTGAGTGACGTTACAGCAGGGGTCTGTGGTGGCTAACCGGCAGAAGCTGTCATGCTGGAAATGCTTTCTCACCCTAACTTTCAGTCAACCTAACGACAGGCTTTTAGCTGAAGCTGAGGCGGGTTTTAAACCTCTGGACAAATGGTTAAATGAACCCATATGTCAATCATGTCAGCTAAGGGCCTAACTATTGATAACACGTTTCGTTTTCAAAATCTAAACAAAGCTGTTTATTGTACAGTTTGTGCCAATGATCTCAATAACAAATGAGACCTATATTTGTACCAGACTGTAAATATGTTAATTAATGCTGTAAAAAGAGCTTTTTTGACAGTCATGACTTCCTGGAGCCAGCTTCAAGCGGACACTTGAGGAACTGAAGGATTTTGTACTTCCTCATTGGCTTCATTTTTGATGAAGACCGGAGGTTGCCCTTTTGTGGCGCCGAGATTACAAAAATGAAAACTGTAGGTTAGTTTAAATGTCAAAAGTTTTTTAAACATGCCTTTATGCTGTTGCTTATATTATTCAAATCTTACACCGCCCCTCTAGCGAATGACTGTTAATGTCCTCATAGATTATTAAAATCTCATCAGTTTTATAAAGAACCAACCTGCAGTGCAGTAAACTTACCGGATAAGTAGATCGCGAAGGTTGGCAAACTCACAGTGTGCCACATTTTCAACTGTCGACAGAGAAAAAGATACATTTTTACTGTCAGTTTTAAAAGGTACAAACTTTGAGACCATATGTCCAAATGAGATAAATTAAACAGTGACTTAAGTATCAACTCAAATGTTTTTACTTTCCTAAGCCTTATTCCTTCCTTTAAAGTCCTGATTTTGGCACCATAGCAACTGTCAAAACCAAATAAACCTTACCAATGCCCATGTTACCAATGTTAATTGTCCTCAGGAAGATTCTTTTTTACAGTAAATGCTTCACTTTATATCATGTAATTAGACAATGCAAATTAACTTGTGAAAATACAAAAAAACTTCAAGTTTAGTCATAGCTGTTTAACAACAGATGGGAATTAACTAATTAGCTAAAACTGGTACAAAAAAATCTCTTATCTTCTGTTTGTAATCTGTCCCTGATTCAAGTTAACTAATAAATTAAATTAATATAATTACACAAATTGGAGTTTTTGATACATTTTGCATTCAATCTTTATTTAACCGACTGCATTATTGTATCTGTCCCCACAATTCTGGTAAATGCCTTTGTCTTTGTGTGTAACCACCTCCATGTGCCACATCTATCTGTATAGCTCAATATGATTAAAATGTGCTATTTGTTGCCAAATATGTAAGGTAAGGAGCTTCATGATGCATAAAGTTTACATCAGATGCCTTACCTTCAATTATTCCCCACTTTGTTTTACGACCCAGCACCTTGTTTCCATTCACCTGGTGCTCCTTGTCCGTACCCACCACAGCAAAAGGAATGTTATCCTGGAAACAGAATATTGGAATTTCTCCATAAGTCTGGTTTAAATGGACTTGAGCTTGTATAGCACTTTTCTAGTCTTCTGACTATTCAATGTGCTTTTACACTAGTCCTCTGACTACTCAAAGTTCACACACTGATGGCTGGTTGCTATGTATATTGCCCATCAAGTAACTAAATACATTCATGCACATTCATTGGTGCTGTACAAAGAATGATCGATTCACGAGTATTGAGCACTACCAGTTATCCTAAATAAGGCACAGGCATATACAGTTTTGCTCATAAGTTTATAATACCCTCGTAGGATTTGGGATTTTTCCCGAGAATATGAACAATAATACAAAACTATTTATTTCACTCATTGTAAGTGATTGGGTGAGGCCATGTATTATCTAACAGTTGTGTTTGCTCTTTTAAAACCAAATCACCCTGATCAAAAGTTTATATGCCCTGGAGGTTTTGGCCAGATTACATTACATTACAAAAGTTGACACACATGGGTCTAAATGGCTACTGAGGGTTACCATTCTCACCTGTGATCTGTTTGCTTGTAATCAGAGTGTGGGTATAAAAAGCTAGTGAGTTTCTAGGCTCTTGACAGACCCCTGCATGTTTCATCTAGTGCTGCACTGACGTTGCTGGATTCTGAACCACGGGGAAAGCAAAAAAATTATCAAAGGATCTGCGGGAGAAGGTAGAGATTGAGGTTGAGAATGCCTATTAGCAGTGTTCAAACTCTGATTAGGAAGTTGAAAATTAGGGATTCTGTTGAAACCAAACCACGGTCAGGTAGACCATGATTTCTGTCATAACTGCCAGGAAAATTGTTCGGGATGCAAAGAAAAACACAAATAACTTTAGGTGACATACTGGACTCTCTAAAAAAAGTAGTTTGGCTGTTTCAAGATGCACAGTAAGGAGGCACATGAAGAAAAATGGGCTGCATGGTCGAGTCGCCAGAAGGAAGCCGTTACTATGCCCATGTCACAAAGCAGCCCGCTTACAATATACCAAAAAGCACAGAGACAAGCCTCAAAACTTCTGGAACAAGGTTACTTGGAGTGATGAAACCAAAACTGAACTTTTTGGCCACAACTATAAATGCTACATTTGGAGAGGAGTCAACAAGGCCTATGATGAAAAGTGCACCATTCCTACTGTGAAACATGGAGGTGGATCGCTGAAACTGGGGTGAGTTACAAAGGCACAGGGAACTTGGTCAAAATTGATGGCAGGATGAATGCAGCATGTTATCAGAAAATACTGGAGGAAAATTTACACTCATCAACCCGGAAGCTGAGCATGGGGCGTAGTTGGACGTTCCAACATGACAATGATCCAAAACACAAGGCCAAGTCGACATGTCATTGGCTACAGCAGAAAAAAGTGAAGGTTCTGGAGTGGCCCTCTCTCCTGAGACAGCCACTTTGGGGAGATGTCAAACATGCAGTTCATGTAAGACACCCCAAGAATTTACAGGAACTGAAGGCTTTTTGCCAGGTAGAATGGGCAGCTTTACCATCTGAAAAAATTAAGTGCCTCATCCACAACTACCACAAAATACTTCAAGCTGTAATTGATGTCAAAGGGGCCAATACATGGTTTTAAGAACTAGGGTTTGCAATCTTTTGACAGGTGTCATGTGGGTAGTTTCTGTTGTGATTATGCTTTAAAAAGAGCAAACACAACTGTTTGATAATAACCCAACAACTAACCATGAGTGAAAGAAAAGTTTTTGTATTACCATTCATATTCTCTGAAATATTACCAGCAAATCACAATTTCTAGCAGGGTATGTAAACTTATGAGCACAACTGTATGATCACCCTCTCTTTCTCTGATAGACACCTTAATGCGAGCAACTTCAGAGGTAGTCTGGAGTACATTTGTATACATATACTGAAAAGTTTAAGATTACAATAAATGTGTACTGAAAATTAAACCAAATTATATTGTAATATTTCCTGTAGATTTTTTCCAATAAACTCACTTGTTGCCTGAAAAAACTTCACCAGTACAATTAAGATAAGATACTAAACGATACGATAAGAAAGTTTCTGCTGTGAGATGTTACCCTGATTCTGTTATTGAGGATTCGTTCTTCTGGATCCTCATCATACTCTTTCAGGGGGTAAACACAAATCCCATTGGCTGTCAAGTCTTGCCTTATCTGTCAAAGGTTCAAAGGTTAAACACAGGTTAAACAAGTCAGGTTTAAACTAAAAGCTAAATGCTAATGAAGAAATATGACAGGTAGGCTATGTGAAGTAAATGGTAAATGGGCTTAAACACGTATGCTGTTTTTGACAGTCATGGCTTCCTGAGGCCAGCCTAAGGCGCACTTTTGAGTAACTGCAGAATTTAGCAATTCCTCATTGGCTTCATTTTTGAAGACCAGAGGTTGCTGCTTTGTGGTGCCTTGATTACCCTTTTCTAGTCTTCTGACTACTCAGAGTATGTTTACTCTGAGCAGCAGTAGCACCTTGGGTTTAAATGTCTGACCAAAGGACATCTGGTTTACAGGAGCGAGGATTTCCCCGAACTTCCTGTGGCGAGACGACCGGAAGCCACCCCTCAATACTCAAGTATGAAACCATTTTTACAATAAGAACAACATCACAGCAGGAAAAGAAGCTGGAAGTATGTATGTGTCTTCTATTACCCTCTCTTTGAACTCCAGTCTCTCCTCAATCGTGAGTGTGTCCGCTTTGGCAATGACAGGTACAATGCTAACTATATTACCCAGTCTCTTCATGAATTCAATGTCGATGGGGCGTAACCTGGAAACAAATCAATGTATTTGGTCAGCAAAGATTTTTGAGCATGTTTGCTTGATTGACAGGGACCTAAAGATTGGATGCATGTACACATTGCGTTGAACCATCACTATGGACACATTTAGCAGTCGAGGTTGCTTGTCTCCCTTTTATATGGTTAAATTATTAAAGTTTAAGTACTTTAGTTAGTTTTATTTCATTGTTACCCTTACCTGTGTACATGCATGTGGTGAGCAGAGTTCAGATTGTTTTTCTTAGTTCTATCTTTAAGTTGATTAATGTTTTTTTTTTCTTTTTTAAAACCTTTTTTATAGCCTTTTAATTGTACCTATTAAGTTGCTATCTGTTACTTTTTGTTGAACATTCAAAGTTAAATAGAAACTTACATTTAACCTTCACAACAGGTTTTCTTGGGCCTTAACAGCTTGATCAGTGAACTTAGCCTTATTTTTTTAAACAAAGAATGCTTGATTTACACAGTATACAAACAATTATCATTGAAATATGCAATACTGTATATGCACTGACCTGTGTCCTGTGGCAGGGAGGAAGTAGATGCAGCAGTGGACTCTACTGTCTGGTATTCTCCTTTTACGGTTGACATTCAACTCCTCTATTAGGTACTTTTCATATTGCTCATTGACATACTTCACTATTGGCTCCCAACTGGAAAGTAGAGCAGGAGAGAAGTGTAAGTGGAGGACAGAGATATTCTGACAATTTCATTGTTCTACAGTATATTATTTATTCTTACACAAACCTACAAGAAAATAACAAAAATTCACTTGTGCTTATTTATAAATAATCTAGGACTTTACTATTAAAAAGATCAGAAAATTTAAAATAAAAAATGTTTATGTTTAACAAAGGACACCCCCCACAACACATACACTACACAAGTTGTTTAAGGATTGTGCAGTAGCAATTTTGTACAGAGGTATGGTGTATAATTAAATCAGCGTACAGTATATTGTAACTTGTGAGTTGATGGTCCAACCAAGATTCATAGACAAATTTAAGGGTTTATAAAACTAACCTTAGATTACAATAGTCTTTGTGGGGGATAGTCTGTATGTCAAAATATAACAAAATGTTAGATTTAAGTGCTGCTTTTGACACAATTGACCATATAAACCTATTTGAACAATTGACTAGAACAATTACTTGGAATTACAGGGACTACAGTACTTTAAACTGGTTAAAAATCCTATTTAGCAGATCGATCTTTGTACATTTAAAGAAAGTTGTCTGGCACAAAAGTGAGCCATGGAGTTCCACAAGGTTCACGTTTGGACCAATTTTCTTCAACTTGTATATGCCTCCTACATATACAACATCAATTTCTATTATGATGCAGATGACTAAATGATATACCAATGAAGCCTGAAGACACTAATCAGTTATTTAAACAAGTTAAAAATATGTTCACCTTATTTTTATTGATTTTTTTTTATTTTACAGGGACAATGCATATTAAAAAAATATTATGTGAATATGCCAGAGTTAGCCAAAAGGCTAATTTTCATCTGCTGTCCCTGGCCAGATCTTACAAAAGGCTCCCTGGAAAATCAAAACAAATTCAGGCATTGTTAGAAGGCTACAAATACAAATAAAATGGCCGTAATTCTTCATGTAGTGAGTAGAACAGTTTGTAATTCTTCATTTAGTGAGTAGAGTATTAAATAATATATATAAAATGAGGCATATCCTGTCGCAAAACAATGCAGAAGAACTAGTCCATGCATTTGTTACTACCAGGTTGGATGATTGTAATTCTCTTTAATGAGGTTGCAAAGACTTTTTAACAAGTAACAATGCTGCAGCTCGTGTACTGACTATAACTAGGAAAAGAGACCACATTACACCTGTATTGGCTTCTCCTCACTGGCTCCCCATAACATCTAGAATATGGGATAGAATAATTGGAGATAGAGCCTTAAGTTATCAGGCCCCTCTCCTTTGGAATCATCTACCAGTCAGGATCTGAGAGGCAGACATACACATACTGAACTTTTAAGAGCTGGCTTAAAACTTTTCTTTTTGAAAAAGCTTATACGTTATGGCTGGCGCAGAAATGAACCAGCTCCTAGTTATGCTGCCGTGGGAACTCGGACATTGAGCTCCTATCTCTCCCTCTCGCTCTCAATCTATCTACATTCACTGCATGTTACTATCTGTAAATCTTCATGTACTATGTAAGTCACTAACCACATCTTTTCCTTGGAGCTTTTTAGCTTTCTTGTCTTTTGGTCACTCTGGATCATCGCCCCCCTAGCTAGTTTGTAAAGTGCTATCTTTGATTCACTAATTTTTCCTTTTTTTTTTATCTTCGCTGCCCCGATACTCACCAGTTCTCATTGTTGATATTGTCACCAAATCCTGGAGTATCAGTCACTGTTAATTTCATCTTCACCCCCTTCTCCTCAATCACTAGAGAGGAAAGACAGAAGGGTTATAAACAGGTCTTTGGCGGAAAGATTTACAGTTCCTACAAAATCCAGAACGTTTTACACTGGTGTCACAATTCTGCAGCCAGTGTGCAGGAATATTAGTGAAGAATAACCACTAACTGAACTGGCTAATTTTAAGAAATTTGTGTTGTTGTTGTTTTCCGTTTATTTATAGTATGTTATTTCCCTTATCAACAACGAGGCCAGAAAGAGTTTTTCTCGTTGATAAAAAATACACTTTGAATATGATGGTAAACTCTTATTGCTAACCTGACATTAAATATACTTCCAAGTAAAAAAACAAAACAATTAATGAGATAAACAATTCATAAATGTAGCAAGCTTATCGTGGGCACATATTGTGGAAATACGGTATTATGATTTCCAATAAAAAACCCTGTGTGTGCTTAGGCATTAGTGTTGATTTTTAGAAGCAATGGTGGACATTCCTGTCATGGATATAAACCATCAGTAACGTAAATAAGAAAATCAAACATAGTGTTGTGTTGTGACATAAAATGTAATTAATTATTAAATAAAACAAGTCTAGAATTCTACAGTCCTAGAGAATACAATCACTCTGTGCACAATTTAAGTGCATTCAATTTCTTAACTTAAATCCCATATATTCGCTCACCATGTCACTATGCTGCAACATAGATGAAGGTAATTCACAAAATACTTCACTGAGTAGTAAGGGTAAAGTAGTAATAGATCAACACATAAGGAGTCTCATACTGTTAATTTCTGTAAATCAGGGATCATGGTGATCCTTGGCCCTGTGACAGACAGAAGAGATGGGCTTTGGTATTCTATTATCGCTCTTGCATCAGCCCAAGCAAGGGAACGCAACAAGGACATGCTCCAGAGCAGGTTATGTTGGACATAAGAGATCAAACCGCCCACTGACCAGTCAGATCTTTAGATCATGGAGCTCCCGCAGCTGATTGAGAGGTTGAGGACACTTCATGTGTCCCGCATGATTTTATATCGGGGTAAGCCTATAGTCTTTTGACTTACTGACTGACTGATCAGGTTGATGACCAGCATCTCTCATGTTAGGGTTAGTGAAGCCAGATCACCCAAAGAGACTCTGGATATGTTGAATTCACTTTGTAGTACAGGCCCCTGCTCACAGCACGGTGGTTTGTATTTTTAAGCTTGTTTACTTGATTCAATCCCTGTACTGCTTTAAATAAGAGTGATGCATACAGTGTAATTTAATAGAGCTATAATACGTGAAATATATCTTAGACTGCATGTCTTCTTAATGAACTTATTTACAGTTGACTATTTTGCAATCATCTCTATTGCCTATTCATTAACAAGGGTTGTATATGCAACTGAATTCAATGCACCTTATAACTTTTAAAATGAACTCCCTGTGTTGCAGTCGTTTGACTGACAATTGATTGACAAAAATGTTTCAGAGAATCAAGAATTTGTGAACATAAATGTATATACAATCATGATCGTATATGATATTACAATTTCTAGCCACAGGCTCTGTAGCTAAATATGTTAACAGCCATAATCATTACAACAGCAGATCTCAGGTACATGAGCATAGAGACAGTTAGGACTCCATCTAGAGGTGAGAATCGGGAAGGACTGTTTCTGCAATTTCCTGGAAACTCAAGAGGACTCCACAGTGGACTGATATAGTCTTTTCTTGACTGAAATACATCATGATGATCATTAATGAATGTATTTAATGACATTTAAAAAAAAAAATAGTTTGATATATTAAAACAAGTTTATTTTTATCTGTTATCTTTTTTTGTATCATACTTTTTTTGGTTATGTATATTAGGTTCTCACACATATACTGTATATACAATATGACATATTGTGAGTAACATACTGTTCATATTTGTGGGTTAATGTCTTTGGGGAGCTGCTGTAGCATTATTAGCTTATGTGTGTGTAGCGAGTGACTCTTTGGTGGTCACAATTCACTGAGAAGGAAGTCGCAAGATACTATACTCAATTGCATCAGTTAATTATAAAGCAACTTGAACAACACCAAACTGATAGAGATGAGAAAGTAGAAGTTGTATGAAAGTAGGATGTGAGTGCTGTGTAGTCATAAGTGGTAGAACAAAACATAAATCAGTGATAGCACAAAGGGGAAGAAAGACAGCACAAACACACACACACACACACACACACACACACACACACACACACACACACACACACACACACACACACACACACACACACACACACACACACACACACACACACACACACACACACACACACACACACACACACACACACACACACACACACACACACACACACACACACACACACACACACACACACACACACACACACACACAGAGAGAGAGAGAGAGAGAGAGCGGGGACTCACCATGGCTGACTGAATGCAGTTTGACAGTTTTTAAGATTGACTCTTCATAGTTTGGAGTGCAAGACTTCCGGCTGACTTTGG